>NW_010529752.1:0-22114 GCF_000687285.1 Phaethon lepturus
GGTCAAGCAGGACCTGCCTTTCATGAACGTGGGGTGGCTGGGCCTGGTCCCTTGGCTGTCCTGCACATGCCCTGTGAGCACCGTCCAACTGCTCCATAATCTTCCCCAGCACGGTGGTCAGGCTGACAGGCCTGTAGTTCCCAGGATCCTCCCTCCTGCCTTTCTTGTAGATGGGCATCACATTGGCAAGCCTCCAGTCATCTGGGACCTCCCCTGTTAACCAGGACTGCTGATAAATGATGGAGAGTGGCTTTTTTTTTTTTTTTTTCTTCTCTCTTTCTCCTTTTTTAAGCTCCTTCGCCAGCTCCCTCAGTACTCTCGGGTGGATCCCATCAGGCCCCATAGACTTTTGGGTGTCCAGGCGGCTTAGCAGGTCCTTAACTGTTTCCTGCTGGATTATGAGGAGTACATTGTTCTCTCCATCCCCATCTTCCAGCTCAGGGGGCTGAATACCCTGCGGATACCTGGACTGGCTATTAAAGACTGAGGCAAAGGCGGCATTAAGTACCTCAGCCTTGTCCTCATCCTTGGAGACAATGTTCCCCGCCATATCCAGTAAGGGATGGAGATTCTCCTTGTCTCTCTTTTTGTTGTTAATATATTGTAGAAGCATTTTTTGTTATTCTTTGTGACCATGGCCAGATTGAGTTCTAGCTGTCATAATGAAGTCATATTCTAAAATAAAAATTTTAGAATTTGCTCAGAATCCCTAAACTGGTGATACTATCTTGTCTCTTCTCACCTATTTTTGGCCCAGGAAAATGATGTAGAAATAGTGGAAGTCATGGTGACAGCAGTAATGTTATTAATATGTCCTGCTGTATGTGCGACTGATAATGAAGATTGTTAGATGTACCACATTCAGCTACCAGTGTGCATATATACGCACTGCCTTCTTTATTAAACATGTCGAGATGTTGCTAGAACAATGCTTTACCATCCTCTGGATCCAGCAGACTTTCCAATAAATAGTGAGAAGTTCTTCTGAGAAACTTCTATCTCTTTCTGCCTTCTCTGACACCTCTCCAACTGTCAACACAGTAGCACATGTACAGCATACCATGGGCAAATTCTCTGTACAAATCTGTGCTCTCTGGAAGACTGCACAGGCGTCTATAGATCTGTAGCATCTATTGCACAATACAAAGTGTTAGTTTGCAAAGCTATACCAAGGCATACTCCAGACAGATAAAAACCGTTACCTGATAGCTTTAAAATATTTTTTATAATGTGGCTTATGGATGGTTTGTGAACCTTTTGATCTCCTTGCTCATTTTAGGTAACTGACAACATCAAATGCAAGTTTCTATGAAACTGGTGGCATAGAACTTTGTAGACACTGATAGGTGAATTAGCTTCTAAATTTTATTGTCAGGAAAGGTTGGAATGACTATCTGGTAATTAGGGAGATCATGTCATTATAAAAACTTGAGTCTGGAGGAAAGACCCTACTAACTTATAGCAGGGATATTAAAATTTATCCCAAATAGAGTTATAACATTTTTTTAAAATTTGAATACCATGCAAATCACTTTTATGTGAAATTTGAGAAGGAATAATTAGCTATTCACTTTTAAATTTTATCATTCTCTAATATTATGTATATACATTACGGTTTAAAATAATGTATATTTTCTTACATAGATATACCTATAAATAGTTTCTAGGTGCTAATTTATTACAGAAAGTACATTTCACAGAATCTCAGAATTACAATATAGTTGTGGTTGGTAGTAACCTCTCACGAGTGTATAATCCAACCCTGCTACTCCTCAGAGGGTCAGCCAGAGCAGGTTGCTCAGGACCATGTCCAGACAGCTTTTGAGTATCTCCAAGGATGGAGACTCACCACCTTCCTGGGCAACTTGTGCCAGTGCTCGGTCACCCTTGCAGAGAAGAAGTGTTTCCTGAGTTTCAGAGAGAACCCCCTGTGTTTCAGTTGGTGCCCATTGCTTCTGGTCCTGTCAATGGACCTGGCTCTGTCTTATTTACATCTTCCCTTCAGGTATTTATTTACATTGATAAGGTCCCCCCTGAGCCTTTTTTACTGAATGGAATTCTGCTTAACATTAGCATCTAAAAGTTCTAGTCTAAGCAAGCCATACAGACTACAAGTAGTTAGGCTTACTTTTCCCTGTTAATGTATTTCCTCAGCAGGGCAAAAGCTAAACAGCTGAAATAAGAAGCTAAACTAGAAATAGTGACTGAGCACTTTATACAGGATTTCAGCATTTAGAATGGTAAATGCCTGTCAATATTAATTTGGGAAGAAAATAATTTCATTCCTATAAATGCAGTAACTCTGTAATAAGACCAGTTTAAAATAAAACTAATTTTGATAGCAGTTTTGAAGGCTATTGGAACCAACAGACTGAATTCTGTTTTCAATAGGCATGGGGGAAAAAAATCTTACTTTGCTAGAATTTCTTTCTACACACTATGAGAAAATGAGTTAGAGAAGTGACAAGTTATCAAGTGATTATAAGTTAGCTGGTGATGATCAGGCGAAGACTTTCACCCACCTAAGTCAAATGCACATTTCTCTGATTGCATTTGAAGCAGCATATTATGCACACGATTGCCTGCCAATGATACCACTGGCAGAAGGATCAAGTCCTAATTTGCTTCAGAGGGCTACTAACAGGCTGACAATCTAGCTTGTGTTTTAGCACTGACTAGAAGATTAGCCTGTCACTAGAGAAAGATATTTGACTAGCTATGTACAAATCATTAACTATGCATTTTAAGCCACGTTTATATATACATTATATATTTTATCTCCCTGATTCATTCCTCCAGTTTCTCCTTGTCAGAAATCATGGCAGCATTTTGCCTCCATCAGGGAGAGCCGGTGAACAGCTTTAGTCTTCTATGCACCTGCATTAATGCTAAATCATCTCTCATGAATTGTGCATGAGTTCCAGTATGTTATAGTCATTAACTCTGGCACAGAGTAAAAAACGTTCTTTAGACAAGACTTTCCTTTCCTATGTCAGGCCAGGAATAAAAACTACAGAAGGTAGTGAATCAGACCTTAAAGATTTTTTCTTTTCACTTGTACTAAAGAAGGAACATGTTTAAATTAGGAAACATCAGTTGTGGGAGAAAGGAAGAAAAGATGAAACCGTGACATATAAGCATTACCTGCGATTAGCTTAATATATAATTTGCTTGGTTGTCCATGATCCATAACAGTGACTGAAGTTTTAGAGTACATTTATATCCATTACAGGAAGAATAAGCCTCGTAACCTGCACTCATTTCCTTAGTCCACTAATTGTGTTTTCTCCCTGAAAAATTTTCATGTTGCCACCAAACGAGAGTCCTTGAGCACAGAGGCTGTTCTGGTTCTCTCCTCAGGGCCATGAACTGCTACAGCTCAGTTAAGTGCTTCCCTCTAGTGTCCTCATACACCACGTACACGGCATCTTGAAAACCAGTGGGTGTGAATTGTTAGGTTAATTTTCAGTAGTGGTTACATATTCGTTTTACTCAGTATCTCGGACTCAGGCTCCAGCTGAACGTAACATCAGACCAGTTGCATAGACAATGCAGCCTTCCAGCACTTAAAGGGGGCTTGTAGGAGAGATGGGACAGGCTTTTTAGCAGGGCCTGTTGCAATAGGACAAGGGGTAACGGTTTTGAACGAAAAGAGGGCAGGTTTAGACTAGATAGGAGCAAGAAACTTTTGACAATGAGGGTGGTGAAACCCTGGCACAGGTTGCCCAGAGCCCCGTCCGACCTGCCCTGGAATGTTTCCAGGGATGGGGCATCTACCACCTCTCTGGGCAACATGTGCCAGATCTAGTGCAGGTGTCCCTGCTCAGTGCTGGGGGGTTGGACTAGATGACTTGTAAAGGTCTCTTCCAACCCAAAGATTCTATTATTAAATTCTTCACCCACCAAATTGTAATGGAATTTTTTTTGCCTTCTTATATCTCAGTTACTATATCAAAATGTAACTACTCTGTACCTCTTCTTTTTGTTTTTTTAATAATTTTGCCTCCTTTTCTTTTTTTTTTTTACTACATTTTATTTTGGTGATACTAGCAAGACAGGTGATGACTTCTCAGTTCTTTTAGACTAAGTTTGCAGACATCTTTCAGTGTGCAGTTATAGATACAATTAACATCATAAATAACTAACTTCATGCGGCACAGTTAAGTGGTCAGATTATTTAACAGCCATACTACCAAAGCATTGGACTGATTTTAATTTCTCCTGATTGAATATCTCCCCCGGCAAATCTGTATTATTCACTTTCAGAAAAAAAAAAAAAAAAAGAAAAAAGCTTTGTTTCAGTTTATTAATTGACCTGGAATGATTCATTTTGAGTCAGTTACATAATAAAATTATTTGCTCCATATTAGCACTTGTTTTATCTGAGTTTTAGTTGGAAGCTCCATGTCTCAATTTTTCCTGTGCTTATTTCCATCTTTTACTGAGCACCATGCAACTCAGAATGATATCTGTGTGCATTATTTCTGCTCTCATTCTCCAGAAAGACTGGCCAACAGAGCTAATCTGGAAGCACAGTTTGTAGCAGCTCCACAGCAGTTTGCTGACAGAGCAAAGTAATTGATTCATGTATTTTTCAATTGTTTTCTTGAATCAACTCATAATTAAATGCATTGGCTCAGTTCACATGCTGAAAAATATTCTGAATCAGATCAACAAAGTCAAAGCAAATTACTACATTTACATTTCCCCTTTAGAAAATAAAAAGTATCTCAAAATGAATACTTTTTCCCTAGCAGAAAATTTCAACTGTGTAAAGTTATAATTTTCAGTTGCAAAATCTGCTTTGGTAAAATACACTTGTGCAGTTGAATAATACAATCGTCTCAGTAGCCATATATATTAGGACCTCTTTTATGTTAATGATTATTTAGCCTCCCAGGAGTTCTCAGCCAGCATACTCAGGTTCTTTAGATGATAGTGCTCCTTGATAGTCGTGGTCTACAGATACCAAGTTTGTGATGAATGTATGTGTGGAGATGTGTGTGAGAGAGAGAGAGAATGTCTTTGAAAATCTGACTTGCCTTTAGGTAACACATTTCTGTCTTATCGGCCTTTCCTGTTTCTTGTGTACTAGTCTGGGAATTTTATGAAGTCAGTATTTTCTTGTACTTGCTGAAATAGCACAGTTTCAGAGCTTCATAAAACAGAAATGACATTGCAACTGAAAAATGGTAAAAATGGGTATAAGAGACAAGGAATTTCAAGTTCCAGTTCAAGTACCTAAGTTTTATCCGCAGGTATGACGCTGTGAGAGATGTAGGGAATAAGGGGAAAAGAGAGTTTACAACTTTAGGAAAGATTTTGCTTCCTAATGATTCAACTGAGTTTTAGAAACACCACTGCAGGCTTAAGGGGATTCAGAACAGAATTTTTGCAGGACTAATTTCAGTTACCTTTACAAATATTATCTTTCTTTCTACACAGTGCAAGGCATCCTAGATGAAGAGCTATAAAGAAACTACTACTCTTTTCCTATGCATATTGTTTTTTGGGCTTTTTTGTGTTGTTTTTTTTTTTTTTAAAACATCACTTGTTTCTTCCTCACTTCAGAAAATGAGGCTTATGTGACTGTACCATGTGTCAGTCCCTCTGTCCATGTGGCAGTCCTCTGATAATCATTTCAAGCTAATTTCAAACACATTGGGCAGGGAGAAGAGGCCTGAAAGGTACGAAGAGCTTGGAAGCTTTATAAAAAAAACAGTGGTTTGAAAAGAAAGAGAGAAAAATTGAATATTCTTGTAGAAGGAAAGAGTTCTATGCACGAGATGCATGAGATCATGAGTTCAAAATATATCTTCAAACAATCCATATGTGCAATCCAGAGCTAAAGACAGTGTGTATGCCTAGTCAGTACCCAGACAGTAGCTGTAGGATATGTGGGCAACTAGAGATATGGCAGAAACTGGAGGTACCGCAGAACGTTGGCAAGAAAGTGATAAGTGTCATGGAAAAGCTCAGAGTAATTATCAAAAAGAAAACGAGAAAAAACATAAAAGATGATGTTTCCTTAAATTTCTGCTCATGTAACAACTCATTAGCAATTTGCTAATTTCAGAGGAAGGCTCAATGGAGGATCCAGCTTCTAGTGTCATTCATACTGCTTTCTTAACTGAACAAAGTGCTTTTTTTCCATTGTCTTGAGAAAAAATAATAGGACCGTACCAAACCAAGTCTTATGGAGTCTGTTATACACGAATAGATTCGACAGACATTACTTTTATTATTATCCTTTGTATGGAGCTCTGAAACGTCCTTCCCCTGACAGTGCCTATGCAATCAAGGCCGGGAGAAAGCCCAAGAAGTACAGCTCCTCTGAAAATGAAAAGAACATAAAGCGAGAGGTCTGTGTGTGTCAGAAGAAGAGGTTTACGGCTTAACGTGAGATGTAGCGTCTGTGTTCAGTTTCCACAAGACTTTGGACAAGTCAGAAGTCTCTATGTATCTATTTCCGTTAGAATGGCAGCTAGCTACACTCCTGAAGTATCTTTGAGGAGCCATGATTAAGATACCCATCCCTAAAATCAGAATAATAGCATTTCTCTCTATCACAGGAAATATGTAAAAAAAAGTGCGTTGATGATGATGAAGCAATCAGATACTGCCGTAATCAGTACCTTAAATTGTATTTGGGATGGCTGATGTAGCCACTCCAGAGGCAAGCAACAAAGAACTGTGAAAGAAGTTCTCTGTAAAAGAAAAAAAGTATTTTTTTAAAGGTACTGTTGGGTTTCCTCAAGCAAGAGGTGATCTGAGTCTCAATTTCACGCTATACGTGCTTGCAAAGAAAGCCATTACAGCCCAGTTTCTTGTTGATAAGCATCTGATTTCCTATATCCTCTTCTCGTTGCAGTACCTCAAGTGACCTAACTCTAGTTCTCCCGAGCTGTACCGACATTCACACACAGCACGAGCTTTCTTCTGTGCCCCGCTGCCTTCTACGCACCCAGAGGCTGGTTCAGAGCTGTGCACACATTGAATGCCTGGCGAGCAGACGTGGTCTGGGTAGTCACCTGGCAGGCTAAGGAGGGGACACACTTTTGTACCTCCTATATAATCCTTTACTCACTGGGTATTATTGTTATTTTTCTCTCTTGTCATGTTTCTGACCTTCGAACTTTCAAGTTGAAATGCAAAAGCTAATAAGGAAAGGTCCTTGTAGTCCAGCAGCCCCATAAATATATCACTGCCGTTGCTAGTAACAGGCTACAGGCTTTGAACTGGCTTTTCGAGATCCCAGGGCTGAGGCTCAGCAGGCTTTGTTTGAACTTGGCCCGCCTGGACTTTTGTTTTATCTTGTTTAGATCTAACAGCAATATTTCTACTTGAACAGGTTGCTATGCCTAATCAGTTTTATTTTTCCTTATCTGTTGATGGTACAACCATAGCTTTTCTGTAGATAGAGTAATAAGTAATTCCTCTGTGTAGAGTGAAATATTTATCACTCCAGCATAAGGATGCAGTGGTAGAGCCCCACAGGGATGGTGGGATAGCAGCGGGAACACAGGATGCAGTGTAGAGGAGTACAGGCGTGGGGGTGGTAAGAAAGAGGGTAGCACTGGAGACCTCGAGGATGTCAACAGTTCATCAATGGTCAGTTAAAGAAATGGACATATAGAGCTGGACAAAACTGGTGTTAGGGGTCACAAAGAGATCAAAGAAAAAG
This sequence comes from Phaethon lepturus, assembly GCF_000687285.1. Classification (NCBI taxonomy): domain Eukaryota; kingdom Metazoa; phylum Chordata; class Aves; order Phaethontiformes; family Phaethontidae; genus Phaethon; species Phaethon lepturus. The sequence continues at coordinate 7,685 of NW_010529752.1, forward strand.
CATATAATATCTGTAACAGTTTATATACAAAGTTTGGATGTGATATGATGCTGCAGACGTTAACAAAGAACAGGGTGCAAATCTGTGTCAGAAAACATGAAAACAGTCCAAAGTGAACCCAGAGTGAAGAAGAAACCATCAACACACAGCTTCCCTGGCAAAGGGGAAGAAACTCCACCATCAACATCACTCCTCCCAGCAAAGAACGTGGGACACTGAACATTTCTGCAACCCCCTGCTCCCTGCCTTCTTTGTCAGAAAGGCAGGACCCATTGATCTAGGACCCAGAAGGGCAGTGGATGGGTGTGCATTACAATTCAAAGCATATTATTACTACAGAGACCTATTCATAGTAATATTCTTTTCTTTATTTTCTTCCTTTTTTCTTTCCTGCATTAATTAGATGTAACAATTCTTTTGATTATGCTGTTGAGATTTGTTATACCAACAATAAATTTTTGGCTTTACTGATAAGGTGTGTTTCTTTTTTGCATTACAAGATCTTGAATTTAGCAGACAGACAAATGAGTACAATGATTACATAAACTCTCTTTCTTTAGATGCCAGGCTTAGAATTGAAATCCAATTGCATCAACAGAGTAGAATCCACTCTTTTCTATCTTCTTTTTTTTTTTTGGTCTTGATACAACTCTCTGCTGCTTAAGTCTTTTGTCAAAAATTACAAGAGCTAAGCCTTCCTTTCACCCATTAGTGTGGATACTTTCACATCAACAAGCTAAATAGCAGCACTAATTCTGCAACAGAATAAGAGGCTGGTGGGTTATTATAATTTATTTAAAACTGAATTAAGGGAGATTTACTTCAGAATGTAAGAGAAACTTTCATACAAAAAGAGTGGTTAAGATTGGAACAGATTAGATGTGGAAGTTGTAGGAAAGATTTGTAATTTAAGCTTTTTAATTACAAGTTAACCAGGCTACTACGAATGAGTAGTTCAAAGGGAGCCAAGCCTGAGTTGGGGCAGCAGAATAGAACAGATGGCCTCTTCAGTCCTCTTCCAGCTCTATTTCCTCAGATAATTCTATACATAATGCATTAACACTTATTTCCTAGTTCACACTTTTCCCTTTGTTGTTATGTCTTGGACTAAGTCTAGAAGTTTTTTCGTTTTGCCGTGCAGAATGTAAATGTGCAAAACCACAGCACTAGATACAGGAACTATCCCACTGAGTGAAAAGCTGTGGCTAATGCTTCTGTGAAGGTCTAAATCAACCAACTACCCCTGGATGTATAATTTCTTCACTTCATTTCATAGGACCTGATGGACTGTAGAATTTTTACAATTTCTTTGAAACTCCGAGCATCCTCCTTGAAACGATGTCTGGTTTAGCGCCAGCCAGCAACTAAGCACCACGCAGCCGCTCACTCGCCTCCCCCTGCAAGGTGGGATGGGGGAGAGGATCGGAAAAACACTTGTGGGTTGAGATAAAAACAGTTTAATAGGACAGCAAAAAAAAAGGAAAACAACAGAAAAAGAAGAGGGAATAATAATATTACTGATAAAGGAATATACAAAACCAAGCGATGCCCAATGCAGTAACTGCTCACCACCCGGTGATCGAGCAGCGATTCCCGCCCCCGGCCAACTCCGGTTCGTACCCTGAGCACGACGTTACGTGGTGGGAACGTCCCTTCGGCCGGGCTGGGCCGGGGTCCCGGCTGTGCCCCCTCCCGGCTGCTTGTGCCCCTCCCCGCCGGCCGAGCACGGGAGCTGAACAGCCCGTGACTGAGCATGAGCACCACAACGCTCAGCAACAGCCAAACCACCGGTGTGGTATCAGCGTTATTCTCATGCCAAATCAAAAGCACATCAGTAGACCAGCCATCAGGAAGAAAAACCAACTCTATCCCAGCCGGAACCAGGACACGATGACACAGAGAGAATTTAGTCAGGGAGTTTCTTCTGCAGCGCACGTATGGCTGAAATGCAGAGCGTAAGGTTAGCTGGATTGTAAGGGAATATGGTTCAGAAAGGTATTTAGTTAATGCCTATTCAGTGTGAGAGACACAGACAAGGAACAGAAAAGGTTATCAACTGAAGAGAGAGGTACACAAACCCTAACGAGCAGCAGATAACCAAGACGACAGCAAAGACCAGAACTCTCCTGCCCGATGGGCCATTCGGGACCCAGCTGCTCAGCCACTGGAAGGGTCAGCCAGCACTTCGCAGCCAACACGAAGGCAACCACCACGACCACGGGTCTCAGTGCGAAGGCCAAACTTCTCACGGGATATGTGAGGAGGCTTGTGGGACTGCATGAGCCTTATTGCGGGGCATTTTGAGGGGGTTGTAGGAATGCGCAGAGCTTAGTGTGGGATGTTTAGGGAAAAGGACAGAGGTAGATCAAGGTGGGCTGGGGAGGAGCAGGCATGGCAAATTGAAGAGGAGGGACTGAAAGGGGGCAGGTCGCAGGTACGCGGGCTGCAGGTCAGTGGTGTTGTGTGCGCTGTACCTGGCCTCTCCATTAAACACTATTTCTACCTATTTTCTGGGCAAGCACGCTCCCTATTCTGTGTGCATGTGTGCACGCACATGCGTGTGCGTGTATGCGCACACGCTCGGCTACCGAACGTCAGGCTGGGTTACCCGGGAAATGTAGGGTCAGCATCTGGACAGGCCCAAGGATTGAGCAGTTGACAGCATGAACGGAAGAATTCCAGTGACGGATCCAGTATATTTAGGGTTTAACTGTACTGATGAAACAACACAATAAGGCTGCAAAATGTCTGAGCATCCTATAGGCCTCACATTAGTCTCCTGCACTGAACATAAGCACAAGTGTAGTCAAAATACAGCATACAAAGCAGCTTGTAGAGAGTTGCTAAAATTACGCATAAATCAACAGAAAGATGTTATATACTTCATGTTTATGGCTATAATCAATAGAAAGATGTTATATACTTCATGTTTATGGCTATATCTTCAGTATCTCCACAGGCTCTACTTTGATCTGATAACAAAGTCTTAAAATAATATAAGAAAATACTTAAAATAGGCTCAGTAAGGCTATAAGAACAGGTTGTTACTTAGACAGCTTGACTCATCTGCAGTGCTAAAACCAAACATTGAGTCTATCACGGCTGGAAGAGGTGTGACCGACATAAATTCTTCAGGCCTCCTTTTAAAGTTGACACTTAAAGTGTAGGTTCTAGATTTCAAACATGAAAACATGCAAAAAAAGAAGAATGGTCTCACCAGTGGGTAGGTAAAGAAGTAGATTTTATGATTTATTTATAGAACCGACAGCTTTTCTTTGCGATTTTTTTAATATATTTTATTATAAATTATATTTCCCTAGTACAACACCCTTTGTTTTCTGTTATTTTCAATTTGTCCTAAGACAAGGAAAAATCCTAAACACTTTTTCTACAGGTTACATCCTGTTTGGAAGTCCAGTATTTTACACTTTTCAAGTAGACTGAAAAGTCAAAAATTTCTCTAAGAAAAAAATACTCATCCAGGAACAGACGACTCATGCAAACACAAAACGTGCATTATAAGGTACGAGAGGTCCCTCTGCTGGAATTTTATGTTATTCCAGTCCCGAGATGAAATGCACATAAAAGTTCACACTGCATAGTTCAAACTATTTCTGAAGCATGCAGCAAAGAAATTAATACTTCTGCTCATGTAATTACAGTAATTCTTAGATTGTTGTAATGTGCACTGATATGGAAGACAATAAATCATATCACAGTCGTTTCAGAGGAAAATGTATCAGCCATTCATGAACGTTTAAGCTATTGTAGAGGCATCTAGTTTTCAACTTCAGGAAAAGTTATACAAGTTGCAATAGTTCTAAGCCACCATTTTCAAGGAATCCATGCTTGCTGAGCACTGAAGATTCACTAGTCAAAGTTTAGTATTCATTTTTTCAGAGTGTTATAAAAGCCTATAGAGAAGAACAGGCTCGGCTGAAAAATCTCCTTTCAAACTATGCAAAAACTTAATCCCAGACGGAATTTCAATGTTACGATGCTAAACCAAACAGTTCTGACAATAAAATGGAAGAAACTTGAGAAAGTATGAAATGGTCAAATAGGAATCATAACTGGAACACAGATGTGTAAGAAAATGCAATCTTTAGAAAAAATATAAGCAAAATAAGGTAGTATGAGCAAAGCCAATCTGTGTCAAAATTATTTTCTAAGTAAACTGTAAAAGAGACTCTCCTAGCATAGTGCTACACACAGGACTGAAAACAGGAAGAGAGAGATACTCTGCCCATAATGCTATCAAATAGAGCATTTCTGCTGAGAATTGTATCATGGTGAGAGGCAAAAAGACATAATAGAAAGAGTAAACAAAAGTAGTCAAGTAAATAGAATTATTTATAAATAATAAATTAGTTTATGGAATTAGCAAAACTAGGACTTCAGAGGCCTGAAGGTGGAGGTATCTTGTAGTTTCTGGTAATGGTCAGGAATACACTAGCAACAGATCCAGAAAAGCCGAGAGGTGCCCAACTGGTATAGCTTATGCTGTCTAATGTCGAAAAGTAACACAGGTACAGCACAGAACCGGCCGACTCCCTGTAGTGAGGGTCCACTGCTAATGGATTGATGTCCATTGATGAGTGTCTGAAAGTACAGATTAAATAAAAAAATGAAAAAGTATGCATTTGAAGCAAAGAATCAAGAGGAATTCTTTAAAGTCTTCTGTGTATATCTGAGCCCTTCTAGATAGTGATAGCTCCTGATGTGCTTCTCCACAAAAACCTTCCAGTCTAGAGCAGGTCAAGTATTCTCAATGAATTTTTGCTGTAATAAGAACATGGATTTCACCTGCATGTTTCAACATAGCAGGGTGAGGTTTTCCCTTTGCAGACACGGCTCATTCCATCTACGTACAACAGCTTGAGTTTCATTTTCCTCATTTCATCGTGTCATTTCAAGGATAACCTGTTCTCCTTTAGAAACAATTTGTGGCTTTCTATGTACTATAACAAGCATGATGAAATATCTTACAAGGCCTCATTTCCTGTTGGATGTTGAATGTTTTATTTATTTCAGCTTGCACAGTTTATGCAAGAGAGACAAAGTAGAAAGAAGAGATGAACAGAAAACCTGCTGAATGCAAATGAAAAGCCCTCACTTAAGATCTGGAGTTAACACCGTAATTCAGTACCACTTGGATGTCTCTTTATGGAGTTGTTAACTTCACATCAACCTGTTACCAACAGGGGTTTGTTTCTAGGAGTCATGGTGCATGTGGGGAACAGCTCTATTCTGCCACTGTTGACGAAGTCCTTTAAAATACCAGTTAAGCGCAGCCTGTTGTTTAAAAAAAAACATTTTGCCTGGTTCCTATGCAGCAAGAAAATGTCCTCTATTCCCTTTTTCCTTTTCAGTCTAGGGCAGATAGAGAAAAGATATGTATTTAAGTTGGATTCTTTGTAGTGAAAAATAGCTTGAAGAAGTCTTTAGGTCAGTACATACTACGTCTAGGGTGTGCGATACAGGACTAGTTTGGAGAATGAGAAACCTTATTTCCTGAAGCATTTCACAAAATGTCGAAAGGAACATACCACAGGAACAGTCTTGGCTGTTTGCTGGGCAGTTCTTATCTGGACTTACCTTATTCTTATCAGTATACCTGCTGAGTTTTACTGCAATTTACTTCTTTTCCTGCATATGTATAATAGGAGTTTTGCAATATTCAGAAAGACTATTTCATATTACAGTTCACTCTAATTTATTAGACCAAATACATTATTTATTAGACCTGCTCAGAAATATCCCTGAAGTTCTTAAAAAAAAAAAAAACAAAACCCAAAAACAACCAGAAAAACAAACCAAAACAAATAAACCCCTAAAAGACAGGAAAAACTAAGTCTTAAGTGCCACTTTAGGGAAAAATGTATTTGATCTTTCTTATAGGTTAGTGGTTACATATGTGAATTTACAGCTATGTAGGACAGGGTTGGTATGTCTTCCTAGACAGAGAAAGAAAATTTTCAGATCTTGGCCTTCTAGGGTTAAAAATGTCAAGTAAGAGCAGGAGACATGCTCTGCCACAATAAATCATCACTCACATGGGGCCTGTTAATGTCCCTGCATCAACAGGGCAAACAAAACAGTTTCAGACTCTGGCTTGTTGCATTCAAAGTTAAAACACTTGACCTCAGACTCTGTAGCTCTCTCTGATTACACTGTTGGACTTGCAGTTTTGAGGCATGCTGGATCCTCAGCTGGCCTTTAATACTGTTTTGGCTTCTGTGAATGCATTTTCTTCAAATGGGAACATGAGTGCAGAAACAGGAAAGGAAATGGTGTTGCCTCATCTCAGCACAGATTCACTTCTTGTTCCAACATGGCTAGGGCATGCACTAAGAGGTAATAGCAAGTAATTACTCTGAGGTGTCTGAACACAGCCTAAGAGAAACAAGAGCACAAGTTCCATGGAAAATTTATCCACTTAAAATATAGAACAGGCTTTATAAATACTAAAACTTTCGCTTGTAAATTCAGCCTTGTAGTCCCAGTTAATCTGAGGACCTTTACTGAAACACATGGGACATTATTATGTTTTTAATTAATTAAATATGAGAAGAAGAATAGCCCAGCATGGTGAGATTCAAATCCTAATTCACTAGATTCAAATACAAAAGAAAATTATTTCCTGACTGAAACTACTGTGCACTGGCCTGCAATGCATATTTCACCTTTAACATCTTCAGAGAAGAGAGTAACACTGAGTAAATATTGGGAGCTGCAAGATGAGACAAGTATGAAGATGAATCATCAGGAATGTTTTGCTGAGTCTTTGTAGTTGTATTCCCATTTATCTAGAGCACTCAAATGGCAAAAAGCACAATTACCATGTGATAGTTTCAGACTGGCTTGTTGCATTCAAAGCTAAAACACTTGACCTCATACTCTGTAGCTCTCTCCGATTATGCTGTTGGGCTTGCAGATTCCAAAGCCTTTGACTAAAAACTGTTTCTCCATGCTTTTGTAACTCATTCACCTCATTTAAATATCTTAGCAAGGCTTTTGACATGGTGTTCCAAGGTAGCCTTTAGTCAAACTGGTGAAATACAGTTTCGATACATGGGCTATAAGACAGGTGGAAATTGTCTGGGCAGGCTCAAAGGATTGCAATCAACCGCATAAAAGACAACTGATAGTGAGTTCCTCAGGAGTCTATGTTGGGACCAGTACTATCAATGTCTTTTTTAATGACCTGAATGGTCCTGGTGGGCATGAAAATGAGTCTACTTTGCACTCTTCTAGTGAAGAAAACATACTGGCCTTTATTAACAAGAGTTGGCAAGTAGGTCCAGGGAAATTATTATTCTCTTCTATTTAGAACTTGTGAGAACTCACCTGGAGTACTGTGTTCAGTTTTGAGCTTCCCAGCACAAAAAAGACATTGTCATACTGGAACAAGTTCAGCAAAAGGGTCACCAAGATGATGAGGGGGCTGGAGCACAAAATACATGAGTAGAGGCTGAAAGAACTGGGTTTGTAAGCCTGAAAGAAAGAAAGAAATCTAAAGGAAGATCTACAACTACCTAAAGAGAGAGTATAAGGAAGATAGAGTCCTCTTAGGAGCGCAGAGTGACAGCACAATTGGCAATGGACACATATTGCAATGAAGGAAACTCTGACTAGTAAGCAAAAAACATTCACAATGAAGGTAATAAAAAATTGAAAAAAAGTGCCCAGAGAGGCTATATCTCTTCATACTGGAGATACTCAAAACTCAGCTAGACATGCCCCTGTGAAACCTGCCCTAAGGCTGGCCCTACTTTGAGCAGGGAGTTGCACCAGATGACTTCCAGAGGTCTTTTCCCAACTATTTTATTCTGTTAAGAAGACAAATTCCTCTATAGGCCAAATTTTTCCGTCTATTCTAGGATGAAGTGACTTACCCTAAGTCCCTCTCTTCATTGCCTAGAGAAGCAGCATAGAAAACTCTTTGTATAAAAACTGCTAACTTGTAGACAGTAAATATTACACAAAATAAATTCATCCTTTAGTATTCTTCATCCAGGAAATTGCTCATAAAAAACCCCTACACAACCAGTTTGTTAGAACAATCTATGAACAACAGCATCTATGTTAGAACAATCTATGAACTTAAAAGAGAAATTCTGGAGAAAACCAAACTAATCTTTAGATGGGAAGTATGAAGATTAAGAAAACGAAGTAGCAGTAATTCTATAAAAATATACTTCCTTGTATACAAAATTCATTTTAGATATACAAATCCACAGCCTAATAAATATCACAAGTTACACTCCTTAGTCTATATACCAGACATTATAAGTGTGTTATGGAACCACTCAACAATGATTTCTTTAGACACTTAAGCTTTTGAATAGATCCATTAGGAGACGGCTTTGGCTAAAAACCTCAAAGACTTGACAGCTGACATTGATCACAGAAAATTATGTTGATCAATTTGAGAATAATAGATTTATTTTAAGTGTTAAGGTGATCTTTTTTTTTTTTTTTGAGGAATTAAATAAGATACTTTAGGCAGACTGATATCATATATATATATTAGTGAGGTTGGATCCTAGCCCAAAGCTACAATTTTAGCTGTTAGACGTTTAAACCTGAGCTCCTCATTGTAAATTCCAGATAAACAAATAAACATTTCAAGACATCAATCCCAAGAGAGTGTACATAAGTGCCAATAAATCACATTTTGGAGTTGCCTATTTACCTTCATTGATTGTTAAAGAAACCTCAGATGACTAGCTTAGCATAAAGGCATATTAGTGTTTTGGTTTAGGAGCATGTTTCTAAAACAAACCTCCTGATGGTAAGTGGGGACAGTGCTTTCATCTGCACCACAGAGTCATCTTGCAGCATGTGAATTGAATTCCCTGGAGAAGAAAGTAAATCAGAAGATGCATTCCAGAACCACAACTGAATACTTCTTTGCTCATTAGTTGACAGAATGAGACTAGAGTTTATCAAGAACCCCTCCAAAACTTGCACTGTACATCTCCACTCCTCAGAATCAATTGGTTTGGTTCTATAGATTCATTTCTATTGTTTGAATCATTTTTCAATGAAGACATAGCCCATGACTGAGTTTTAGACCAAGATGGTCAGAAGAGATTAATCTCATTTCAGGAATCCAGTCACTAACTCCTTCATGTTTAAGACTACTCATTTATTTCACTGTGAGGGTACAGCTTACTTTCTCGTTTTCAGAATTAGATGTCACTGAAACTCTCAACTGATTTTGTGATTTTGAATTTGTCTTCATTTATTGACTCAAAAGACGAAGCACTGATGTAAAAAGTTTTATCTGCAAATATTAATGGGATGTGCAGAGGCCTTCTACTGACATTTGGAAGGTCCCAATGAACGTCCTATTAATGTGGGCTTTAAGAGACTATTGCTTCCCAGAGGACCCTTGGGGAAGGATTATTTTTTCTTTTTGTCCTCTCAAGAGTTCTTAGTTGTCTTGTCTCCCACTTTACAGGAAATTTGAAAACAAAGTAACTTTCCTACAAGACAATGCAGAAGACTATGATCTTCTGTAGCTCCCCATGTTCTTCAGTGAGACCCTGTCTTGTAGGCATGATAGTAATTCTAATCAGACAGGTGATTAAACTTCACTTCAGGGAGGACCAGGTCTACAGGACATGAGTAAGAGTTTCAAAAGTCACAGACTCCTGCTATCCAATTCAGATGAAAGTGAATGATAAATGAAGTGGTTGAATCAAAATAATTTTACCTACTGGAAATCTTGCTGGTGGATGACAGGGAACATATGGGGACAGAACTCACTGGTGATGGATTTAACAATTAATTTCCATATGAATTTGTTGTATGTTTACATTTAAATTATTGCTTATGTTTTTGTTATAGTTTGCTTCATTTTTTTCAAGGTTTATTCAAGTATTGGTGTTCCTTTTACCGTCATTGTATCATAAATTTGTATAATGAAACAAAATAACTCTACTTAATAAAGATGTACTAATTTTTGTTAGGTGACATTATCATTTTAACCTGGCATGACATAATTTGAAAATGTATTTTTTGCTACTTTTAGTATCCAGTGGAAAGTATACACAGCAATGGTACTAGACATTGTAAGAGTTTTTCTGTCAAACTATATAGGCCAGTGAGAAGGCTATGCCAAGTCCTGTGCTTTAGTGGAGTAAAACCTAAGTGACTTATATTTTCAACTCAGTTATATACCAGGAATATGAAGAATAGCCATTAATTGCAACTTGCAAGATCCCTCAAGATCAACAAGCGACAAACACATCAGTCCTATATGAAGGACAGCATTTTGGAATGCAGCCTTGAAACCAAGTTTGAGATGATCAGTAGAAATTATGAGGACCTTGTAATGCCATACCTGCCACTATTCAAAAGATATTCTCTGGGGTCTTGAATCCCTCACAGACCAAATTAGGCAGCTGGCCTAAGGGTTACAAGGCTTTCTTCCAGGATACAAAGCCCAGTCCTACCTACTGAACTTAGCACTTAGCAAGGAAATGGCCAGAGGTACACTGGAAGGAAAGGAAAGTAAATGTGTCAGACTTTATCTCAAGGTAGAGTCATGAAACGTGGGGTAGCTGTGAAATTCCCCAAGTCTTATTGTTAAGTCATGGTCAGAGAAGTTCCACTTGTTGCCAGGAAACCCACTAATGGAATTCATTGAATTAAAAAAACCACCAAACCAAACCAATCGGGAATTGGCAGGGATGCAGTGTACAAACAATTGTCCATTTCGTGAAATGGAACTATAAAACAAAACAAAAACTGATCTGGGCATTAAAAAGCTTCTGCAAGTTATTGTAAAGTGAGGTGTTCAATTTGTAGGAAGGGTGGAGAGTATTTTCCAGCCACTGATTAGAGTAAAGTGAAACCATTCAGTGCTACTCTGAACAAGAAAAATGAATCTTAGGAATTGAACGTTATGATTTTGCACGGTGAAAAATAAAGTCCGTCAGGCAACTGGAACAATCTAAAGCATAAGAAATTTAAAAGTTTGCTATATAAACTGTTTTCGCTATATGTATATAGGCAGATTGTATACAACCATCCATGTCACGCTAGTGCCACTGCTTTCAAAGCCCACAGTAAAGCTGACTAAACATTTATTACACAGACATAAGTATTTCTACTCATAATTAAGATTTTTTTTTTTAAATGGCAGCTTTTTCAACCCTGTTTATTGGTTTTCTTATCAGCTTCAGGCTGTATTTAGCAACAAGTTATGACTTAACAATTTCTAATATCTCATTTTCCTCTGTAGTTCAAAAAATACAATCACTATAAAAGTTTGGTTTAAAAAATTATAACAAATGCCATTCTCAAAACTTCTTGCAAATTACTTAGTTCTTCAGTATATTAAATCAACAGTGCAACTAATATCATTATGTATGTGTATATATTTATATACATATATACCACTTTATAATGTCTTATAATTATATATTTGCCATTTAAAATATTTTCCTGAATTCTGATAACAGGAATGAAAATAAACATATCTCATTTTATCTTCAATTAAGAGATAGGCAAATCTGCTACTTTATGCTAGTTTGGAAGATTCTGGGATTTGGGGAAAAATTGTATTTGTAGTAAACTACGAAAAATCATAAAGCTTTAAAAATACCTAATAATAAAATGCTATTTCAAATACCTCTCCTAAAAAGACATGAACAACTTTGTGCTAAAAATTTAAACTCATTGAAAGTACATTTGTTATATATTTTCTATTCAGAAAGAAAAGTTTCATACTTTTAAATTTCTGTGTTGTGTGAAAAGTCATGTATAGATTTCTAAGGCCAGACTTTATAAAATGCCTTTGTAATGATGGTGCATTTTCCCATAAGTACCCTGTTTAAAAAAAAAGATGACAACACTCAAACTTGTGACTGTTACTGCAAGTCAAGACAGAGCTCCTTGTAACTGATAATCTAAAAGATTAAGTAGACAATACATATCTTCTAAACGTCCATTTCTGGGAACAGAAAATAGACTGGCTTTATTTTGTTACCTTCTCTTCCCATTCATTTTGCACCAAAGTTAAGCTTTCCTAAAATACAGTGACTGGAATGAAACAGAAACTGCAGAGTGCTTAATACGTGTAGCAATTTAAAAACTATCTTCTACCAGATGTCCTTTAAGGTCCCTTCCAACCCAAACCATTATATGATTCTATAATTTTGCCATCTGCAAATGATTAACAACATTGATGTTTATGAAAATCTCATTAATTTAACTCAGTTTTGTTACACAAGCAATGGGTGGAGGTAGTCCAAAACCCTGCATTAAATAGTTTCCAAACTACCTTGGTTCACTTACCACATTGTGAAAAATCTGGTTTATTATAATAATGTACTTGCCTTGTGTGCATCTCTCCTTAATATAAACATACCTGCACAAGTGCCATAAAGCTAAAATATTTTATTACAAATGAGGCTGGCACTGTCTGGATTATGAGGCTGCACTATGTTAAGCAGAGGAGAGTTCTGATGTTAGGTCTCCTACACTCAGGTTGCAGGTTTATTCACTAGGCTTTACATAAATACGAGTGACTTGCTATGAATTTTTAAAGAAATGAGTCCTCCTAAGTTTTCCCAACAAACAAAATGAAGGTGCTTAGTCTCTGGAGACTTCAATTACACTGTGTGGCAGCAAAAATGAGGCACTTGTTTTTTATTACACACTCAGCTAATTTGTCAAATCTACAGATAAGAATGGGGAAAAAAAAAAAGAATTAGTAATTGTAACAGAAACCATTTCAGATCTGCCCTTACTCTTCTGCTATATTTTTATAGATGCAAAAAAACTAATTTCTGGAGATGTATTTGAGAATTAAGGACATAAAATTTTTACTGGAAAAAAACTTTTCTTTTTATATTGCATCCATTCTTCCTGGCTGGCCCCCTTTCTTTTTTAATCCTCCAGCTTTTCCATGCAACATTTAGTAATTAACTACCAGCTTCTAAAAGGCTGAAAACTGGACATTTCTAGTTTCACTCACTGTTTAAATGTCAGAAGTCATGTAATTAAATTTTCCTGCAGGTGGGTGGAATCTTGTGAATAATGGAGTTTTTTCAAGTTATAGGTTAATGCACATTGACATTACAGTGTACATTACATATATATTTATAGCAGGGAAAATGTAGCTATAACAGTAGGCAGTAATGTCTGCTTCTATAAAAAGGATTATTTTGGAACATTTCCAAAAAGGATTGGATTAATATTGAATTCATGCATTATACATTTATGTTCAAAAGTTCAGTTGTGGAAGCCTCAGAGATGCCTAAATTTAACAGAACCTCAGCTTTTTGACATTCATCTACTCCAGCCATTTCATGTTCTCCTGTACTCTACTGAGGCTGTCCAGCATCTCCCTCATGTTTAAGCGTGGCAGGGATCCAGCGTCTGAAACTCTCGAGGAAGTCAACCTAATAGATATACTTTGGGAAGACAAAGTGGGTCAGCTTTCTCGAGAAGTCAATGAAGTTTGCTTTTAAAGCGTATCTAGGGAAGAACAGTAGTGCCTCTTCCCCTTTGCATGCTAATAAATGAAACACTTGTTCTTGAGCTAGAAGGCCAAACATCTCTCACGTTGCCTGTAGCTGCCTTAGTAAGCAGTCAGGGCAGGCACAAGACTTAACTAAACATAACAGTTAACACAAGCTGGATGGTTATTATGTTCATCCCTAGTTGATACAGCCTTCCCTAATCACCAGGTTATTGTTTACTGTAAACTAGGGAACTAAGGGACATGACCCATGTTTCTGGCTGTTCCTCTGTACACATACATTTCTTCGGAATAAAGGTATCAACTTAACATAACAGTTAACATTCCGACTTAAAAGAGGGTGAAGTTCAGTTACAGCATCTTCAGCAGTCTCCGAGCACCCCTACTGTCTAACCGTCGCAGGTCCTCGGTTGATCTACTATAGAGGAACGTTTAGGAACACTGAGCCTTTCCAGCATTTGGCAAAGGGAGCCCATAAGCAAGACAGACCACTCTGTGGAGGACTCTGCCTTAAGCTTCCTAAATCCACCAACTCATATCCCACAGCCGTATGTGATGATTTAACCCACCACACCACCTGCCAACCCACGTTGTCCTGTGCCCTACACAGGACATGCCTCTGCAGGGCCTTCAGTGCATAGGCACACAGCATCTGATTTATAATGCTGCAATCACAATGCACGAGAGACGCCAATTAATGTGAGCACGTCAGCCAGCCAGTAGACAACACAGAACAAGTAATTAAACCTTCATTCTCCTCTCCATGTGAACGTGGTTGTCTCAGGGGAAGTCCGAGATCAGCACCAGCATGCACCAACAGAATACAAGTGTACCAATAACCGCTGAGAGAAGATGAAAAAGACAAACGATGCCTGCCCATGTAAGCTCTTTATGTTTGTAACTTACACTGTAAAGCAAAAAAATTGTTC
>NW_010529752.1:22145-26751 GCF_000687285.1 Phaethon lepturus
CTCTTGTATTCAATCACAGAATCATAGAACGGTTAAGGTTGAAAGGAATGTCTGGAGGTCACCTTGTCCAAATCCCTGCTCAAGCAGCACCACCTAGAGCTGGTTGCCCAGGACCATGTCCAGACGTCTTCTGAATATCTTCAAGACTCCACAACCTCCCTGGGCAACCTTTGCCAGAGCTCGGTCACCCTCACAGTAAAAAAAGTGTCTCCTGTTTTTAAAAAGGAACCTCCTGCATTTCAGTTGGTGTCCATTGTCTCTTGTCCTGTCACTGGCCACCACTGAAAAGAGCCTGGCTCTGTCCTCTTTGCACCTAACTTTCAGGTATTTATATACATTAGTAAGATTCCCCCTCGCGCAGATTCCTCTCTGGGCTAAACAGTGCCGTCTCTCTCAGCCTTTCCTCATAGCAAAGATGCTTCAGTCCATTAATCATCTTCATGGCCATTCACTGGACTCTCTCCAGTATGTCCATGTCTCTCTCGTACTGGGGAGCTCAGCACTGGACACAGCATTCCAGGTGTGGCCTTGCCAGTGCTGAGTAGAGGGCAAGGTTCACCTCCCTCGACCTGCTGGCAACACTCCTAATATGCAGCCCAGGACACCCTTAGCCTTCTTTGCTGCGAGGGCACATTGCTGGCTCATGTTCAGCTCGGTGTCCACCAGGACCCTCAGGTCCTTTTCTGCAAAGCTGCTTTCCAGCTGAGTGGTCCTCAGGATATCCCCAGAGTCCCCCAGGATTGGTGCATAAGGTTGTTCCTCTCCAGGTGCAGGACTTTTTAAACTTCATGAGGTTCCTATCAGCCCATTTCTCCAGCCTGTTGAGGTCCCTCTGGATGGCAGCACGACCCTGTGGTGTACCCGCTGCTCCTCCCAGTTTGATGTCATCTGCAGACTTGCTAAGGGTACGCTCTGTCCTATCATCATTCAGGAAGATGTTGAACAGGACTGGATCCAGTATTGACCCCTGGGGTACTCCACTAGTTACTGGCCTATGATTAGACTTTGTACCACTGATCACCACCCTCTGGGCCAAGCTCTTTAATATGCAGCCCAGGACACCCTTAGCCTTCTTTGCTGCGAGGGCACATTGCTGGCTCATGTTCAGCTCGGTGTCCACCAGGACCCTCAGGTCCTTTTCTGCAAAGCTGCTTTCCAGCTGAGTGGTCCTCAGGATATCCCCAGAGTCCCCCAGGATTGGTGCATAAGGTTGTTCCTCTCCAGGTGCAGGACTTTGCACTTCTTGTTAAACTTCATGAGGTTCCTATCAGCCCATTTCTCCAGCCTGTTGAGGTCCCTCTGGATGGCAGCACGACCCTGTGGTGTACCCGCTGCTCCTCCCAGTTTGATGTCATCTGCAGACTTGCTAAGGGTACGCTCTGTCCTATCATCATTCAGGAAGATGTTGAACAGGACTGGATCCAGTATTGACCCCTGGGGTACTCCACTAGTTACTGGCCTATGATTAGACTTTGTACCACTGATCACCACCCTCTGGGCCAAGCTCTTGGGTGTAAAAGTACAAAAGCAGAACTTGCGACCCTAAGAAACGAAGTAAACAGCGTGAGGAGGGACAGCGAATAGAGAGCTCAGCTTTTGCAATATGTATTAGGTAATTAAGATGTAACCAATGAGTTTTGTACACGGTTGTTCTGAAGCATGTATGAAGCCGTATATAAGAAGTTTGTGTAGAGCAATAAATTGAGATCTGATTTCCACCTAGCTGGGTCTCCGTCTCTCAAAAAAGATCGAAAGCCAGCTTTCAATCCACCTCACTGTCTGCTCATCCAGCCCACACATGAACAGCTTCTCCATGAGGAAATCATGGGAGACAGTGTTGAAAGCCTTACTGAAGTGTAGGTAGACAAGATCCGCTGCTCCCCCAGCTTCTACAAAGCCTTCACAATCCTTCACTTGGATTTTAAAAACTATCTCTTTTCAACTTATATTAAGCTATTTCTTTCTTTATTCAAGGGAGAGCAATGGAACTTGCTGTGTAGCTGGGAGTCCAGCTGCACAGGCAAATGACACCTGTCCTCCAACTGCAGGAGTAAAAGCACAGCTCAGGACGTGGCAGATACTACCCATCTCAAGGAAGGAATCACATATTTCCTTTTTAGCTTAGTCTCTCAGTTTTCCTAGTGTTTCGTATCTGTTTTAAAGAAGCTGACTTCTCCAGGTACCGTTTCTGGAACCTTTGTGCTCCGCTCAGGAGCCCAGACTACACATTAGGAATCATGTAAAGATAAAGAACATGATGAGGTTTAAGAAATTTGTGGAGATTTGAAAATTGGTAGAGTTTTCCTATTAATAGCTTTCCTCCTGGTTTTACTTCTGTTTCTGTATTTTATTGGCTTTTCTGCTCTTTTATGAATTCTTTCCCAAAGCAGGAGTTTCATCTGCCAAACACTAAACATGAGGTTTTCCAATGAGAATTTAGTGGTTTTCCACCAATTTTATACTCGTATAGGGCAGTATAGGTTTTTCATGGATCCAGTCATAAATTTCAAAACAGAAGTACATGGGTAAACCCATCCACGTTTTGATTACATTTACCTTTAAATAAGTGAGAAGTCCTATGAAATTTGATGGTAATTAAACAGTTAATTGAACAGGATCTTAATTTTAAATTTTGAATTACGAACTGTCACGCTCTACTGAACAGCTGAACTGTATAAATTATCATCAGATTTCCCAAAAACATCTTTTTATTATTTTCTGACTGAATTGAGTTAATTAATAAAAATTAAGTGCTAGCAGGGCTTACATTTATGCACATTTTCATGCAAAGAGGATGAGTTCAAAGTAAGTTTTAAGAAAGGTGCAAGGTTAGACATGGCCATGATTTTCAAAATAACTGATTATTTTTTATATTTTAATTATTAAAAGAATGATTTTCAGAGACTTGGTGATCAGCACTTCCAGGAAGCCAGGCCTTTTGGTAGTGCCTCAGTCTGGGTGACGAAATAATGATGACTAAAACGCTTCATATTACAATATCAGTAAAGAGATTACATAAACCACAAAGTTCTCCCAAACATGAACTCAGGAATATCTGGCACACAGAGCTGGGTCACTGCATGAAAAACTGTACACAGAAAGAAATGAGTGAGAATTCTAAAACAGATGTATAAACTTCAGGAATTGAAAGCAGTGACTATTAAATTTTATGGAAGGAAATGATACCAAAAGTGATAAGGATTAACCATTCTCAAGCAAGGTTCAGGCCCAACCAGAATGTTTAACTATTCCAAGTTTTAATTAGGGGGTGACAGGGTTACAAGAAGATCTGAAAAAGAGGCAGCTTTCATTTTACTGCCATTTTCTGGCTTTCAGATCACAATTCATTCTGGCTGAGTTAAAAAATTCTGAAAGGTGTTCACTTTAGGCCACACCTTATAAAAAAATATGAAGAAACTTAGAAACTTCTAAAAACAACAAAACCAGCCTCCAGCTCTGGCACATGTTGGATTGAATTACACCTTTCATCAACTTATAAAGCTTGTATGTTAATACAAAATATACTTTACCACTACTCCAATTAGAGAATTTTACCAGAATCCAAGAGCTCCAGAGGCTGGGAACTTTCAAATGACAATCAAATATCAGTAAGTTTAAAATGGCCCCTCTACAGTGGAGTATCTCTCAAAACAGCTGCGCTCCGTACGCTGGAAGACCTGGCCCTAATGAAATCAGGAAGCCATCAGTCCTCTGCGCTACTTCTCTAAATACAGGGAGGTTCCCTCAGCTTCCTACAAAGATGAAGGCACGTGAGTTGAGATCTGAGGAGTGATGTCTTCAGGCCATGTCCATCACCGTCCCTCTCCGTAACCTAGCCCCGCCACTTAGGGATGCCACATACTCAGACCTTCAGTATTCAAATAATACCTTGCTGTCAAAACAAATAAAACATTGGTATGCAATCCAAATTTAATCATATTTGCCTTTTCTTCTATACTAAAATGCAGCATGCTGAATAAAAACAATACTGATAGCCAAATAAAATAGAATTAAAACCCCATGTTCTTAATGGCAGGTTATTAAATCATCATGAGTCTTCTCCTTTCACCCTCGTACCCTTATGTATCTTATGTCCTAACACTAACAAAAATATTACAACCTGTTACAAAATTTAATTTAAGTTGAAGTGAGGCACTTTAATAGGTTTTTTTTAAGCAACCTGAATTTATTTCCCACGAAGCATCAGGTTACCTATAGCTGTCATAAAACACTAGTATTCTCTCCCCTTCCTGGTAAATATTTCAGTTTTAGGATTTGTCATTCTGAGCTATGATGAATTTGCAGGACAACTACCTAGTGGAAACCAAGAAGAAAAATGTGTACTGTGTCAAAGTGCCCGTGGTTTACACCATGCTGCAGCTGTCTCCAGTAAGAACGGTACGGACGGTTAAGTTACGATAGCACAGAGCCTACCCATGTTCACGTTTCTGAGTCCCCAGAGAGCCTGCTGTTCCTGGCTATGCTACTGATCCAAGCTCTTGCCTAGGTTTTTCTGCTTTACACCGTAACAATATTCAGGTCATCTTCTGCGGACAGCCAAGCCTTCTGTTAAACTCCTCCAAGTCAACACAATCCTAACTTTCCC
>NW_010529752.1:26797-34080 GCF_000687285.1 Phaethon lepturus
ACGGACATTCTTCTAGAGATAAAGCATTAAAGGAAAAAGTGATTGCACAAAGGTCACCAAAATAAAAAGCCTGGATGTCCAGACCCAAGTTCCATTTTGGTGCATTAAAGATTATTTATAAGCTGCATTTACACCAGGCCTAACAAGGGTTAATAATTTCCTCACTATCCACCTTCTTGAACAAGTGAAAGTAAATGTTTTTGAGAGTTGCAATGATGTCATTTCATTTACAGGACTCCGGTTTGAAATTCTAAGCAGTGAGGTTAGATGTTTAACTTCCAAGTGTTTTGGATTACTTTTCCTGAGCAGCAGGAAATTACTTACTTTCAGGTGTGGCTTTCGCTTTCTGCAGATAGGCTCCCTACAGTAAGGTGTGCCTTTGCAAAAAACCTGGTTCACACCCACACTAAACAAAAAATTGGCAGGGTGGAGCGGAAGCACCTCTCCACACACATCGATCCCAAACAGAACGGGATCTCCGAGCAGAAGGAATTTTTATAGCAAAACCGACAGTATTCAGTTACCTCACTTTGAGAAAATGAGCTGCTGCTTCCTCTGGCAAACCGGTAGAAAGGGGCCAAAACACAACAAAGACTGTGGTTCTTAGGCTCAGTAAATATTCTGTGAAATATTCTTCTTTAGTTAATTCTTTTACAGGTCTTGTTGTTTGTTCGTTTGTTTGCCAATGTTCTAATTAGGAACACAGCAGAGCAGAAGTTTCACCACATCACTGCTGAGCATCTTGCAGAAACCACAATAGAGGAAGAAGACATTAAAGGAAAAAAGCTAAAGCATTTCAGATGCCTAGCCCTGGTCACTCATGCAGTTCCCGTGCACAAAAGGAAATGACAACATTATCCTGAAGTATGAAGCCTAATGTTGAAAGCTAAGCAGGGTGGAAAAAATGAAGTGGCAAATTTTCACACACAGTCATCTGTCAGTCATCTTTCAGACCAAGAAAAGTCTATCACTCTAACAACAAACAAGTAGTAGCTATGTTTTTCTCCCTAAGACAGTCTAATTTTACAGGAAAATACATTTAAAAAATCTGGTATTGAAAGATTTGTAGGTTCAAATAAGATTATTTACACAGCTAGAAAAAATGTGATGTTTCCTCTCTTAATTTTCTTCTTGTTTTTTTTTTCTTCAAAAGAATGTATTTGAATTCCTATGTCAGACAAATGATTACAAACATTCACAGAGGTGAATTGTAGGCTCACAGTAAGTTTTTTTCATCAAACTTCTAAGAAAGAATCTCCATTAGCAAACACAACATAAAGAAATATCTTTTGAAAGCTGACTTGTTTTAGTTGCAGCCCCACTGCACCCCCTCCTTGAATATTCTCTCCGAAGTGGTCCAACTGAATTTTATTGCAGGTACAATAAAATTATAGAAAGAATAGTTATGATTTAGTCACGCGATACTACACAGCAACCATTGTGCATCTTCTATTCCATAGTCTTGATAGCTCAAGAAGAAACAAAAGGAAAAGTAAGAAATGAGAAGACAAAGATAAGGAGCTCAGGGAATTTTCATGTAACTCTCCTCCGCCCCCAAAATCCTCCTCTAAATTTTTCCTATGGGAAGTCCATTGAAGATGTACTATATAACGTATATTTTTCCAGTTTTTACTGATGTTGAATCAAAAGCAAAACTGAGACTAAACATCACATGCAAAAATTAGGGTACCACTGTTTAGAGATATTTACATTAACATACATAACATGCATGTTAAAACCTGAAACTTAACCAGCACGGTTCCCTATACATGCAGTAATATATATTTAGCACCAACCAGTCTACTTAAAACATTTTACAAAGTTACTCAGTTCAAAGGGAAACAAGTATTTTCAATCTTACAATCAGGACCCACCATTTTAGAATTTCAGAACTGTTCCTTTATATGGTTGTTTGCTGAAATCAGTATCCAGAAATGCACCGCGAGGTCTGCACCCAACCTCGGTTTAAATTCATAATCAGTAAATTATCACCTTCCTTATTTTTTGTTAGGCATTGAAAAGTCAACACATTTGAATATAAATGAATCCCTAAGATTCAGGTCCACATCCATAGCATCAAGTTAGGCAGCCGAGGCAGTTCACACTGAAAGGTGTGATAACACTGAAACGGGCAATCAAGTCCAGAAATGTTCCAACTTCTAGCACCGTACTGTGCCTGACGTCCTCTTTGTCCTGTTACCACTGCTCTCTACTCAGTCCTGTCACAGCACTGTGCTAAAACAGCAGTACCCCGAACTTTACCCTTCCCTAGTGGCTGCATGTACCTCATGGTAAATATTCAGTCCTGTATCCAGAATCTACTGCTGAAAAGATGTCCGTGAAACATCTCCAAGACAAGATAAGATGAAGCCTGTCTTCCCACGCTCATCTAGTTACTTATTCTCAGAAAAGTGGCAAAAATTGCCCTTAATTCCAGGTGTTAGGTTTGTTATTACATTTCCTGAAGAGTTATAAACGGCACATAGCGAACAGACATCCACTGGCATTAGTAAAGTAAAATTATTAAAGATGGGGAGGTATTCTGTAAAGGGACAAATTGACAAAATGCTACAGGTGAAAGATATAAATATGATCTTACTGAGCTTTCCATAAGCTGGACATTAGGTATCTAAGGATTTTCAAAACTACAAGCCAATCCATCTGAAAAAAAAAACCCAAACTTGAAAAACCTGGTGCAAAATCCTTTCTGTCTGCAAGTAATGCAGTGCTTAACATTTGGACAAAGTACCACAGAGGAACTTCAGGCAGTGAGATGATGGAGCTCATACAGGTATGAAATAACAAGAACAGTACATTTGGATGCTAACGTTGCTTTGAGTTTTAATGGGATTTAAAAGCCTCAGGGAGAAAATTTAATGAAAATGTAATATTATTAAGACATTTTCTAATTTGGTAGGCATTGGCTCTCTTGGAATTTAATTCTCTTCAGTACCTCCAACCTACAGTTAATGAAAAACTTTGCCTGATTACTTCATAGTACTTGGTGTAACTCGGGGAAGTAACATATATGTATGTATGTGTGTGTCTGTGTGACATATACGTATATGCGTGCACATATGAGTTCGTACGTTACATTTGAAAGTAAAAATAATACTTATAGAACTACAAAGTTAGATGTTCACATAGAATGAGTACAGTTAAACAACCTTACTGTTATGTTCAATATTACTTATACAAGTATAAATCGCATTGTGTAAGCTATATGAAATTCTACATTCGTAATGTAAATACAGAAAACAATAATTTTTCATATCGAAGAATAGTGTGGTTTATATTTTATCACCTGTACGTATTTACAAACTGTTAATTATGAAGTTGTTACAAAATCAAGTAAAAAAAACATTAACATTTTGTTCTACAGACTTCAGCCATCCAGTTTTTATCTGTTTAAACAAAAGCTTTAAAATGTGGCCTCTGTGCCACCCACATATAGCCTCTCTATTGCCTGGAAATCAACATACCTGAAGAGATGGAATACTGAAAGAAGGAAGTTTCACTTTTCATCATCTGCTGAGAGGAGGTGGTCAGAGATGTGTAGAAGTGGGAGAAGAGCATTTAAAAGGGACCGGGATAGCTGACAGGATGGTACCCAGGGAGCCCGACAGAAGCGCACAATCAGGAGCTGAATATTATCCACAAGGTAGGCTTCTTGGACTTTACTGTTGATTTTTCTAGATGAGATTAATTTACTCATTTCATATTTCTTTTCTACTATAATACTGTAATGCCAAATGAGGTTTATGAAAACAGAATCTGACTAAAATACAACCTTACATTTAGAAGCAGTCGCTTTCAATCATGTTACAAGTTGCAGGTAACAGGGTTGCAGGTATTACTACACAGCAAACTGCTGGGGAAAGAAAATAAATCAATTTTTTAATTCATTATTTAGGCAATAGTTTACATTTAGTCAAATTTACTGTAGCAAATAATGCCAATTTTCTAGATACTGTATGTGTTTATCCACATAGAATCAGTGAGTAAATAAGTATTTCAGAAAATCAGAATAGGATTTTTAAAGAACGAGTACAAAAATTTACATATTATATGAATAGCATAAAAAGGTTTTCTTACATGATTTTTTTCTTTCTCTTTATACATTGTATAAACATATTTACAACTTTCAGATGTTCCACCATCTGAACTCATTAGGCCTATCACAACACATCGGTAAATACAGTACAAAAATGAACAAGCAGGAGCAAATGATCAGCCCTGCTTGTGTGACTTTACAAAACTGTAAAACCATCCCAATTCTATTAAGCCTTCTGTCTTCTTCTTATTGTGCCAGAACGAGACAATGCATTGCCCCGGGAGCTGCTCCTTCCTCTTAACTGTCTGCCTTATTGCTACATCCCTTGGTAATCACCAAAGCAACAGCCATCAGTGCTTCCAAAGCGTGCAGTGGAGTGAGCTTTTAAAGGAGATTGAGAAACTGGTAAGTCAAGGTGTAAAATACTGTCACCATCTATAGATATCATTTTCAATCCTCCTTCAGTTTAGATGTGAGGAATTCTCAAATGCATAACAATTGCCCGATTGCGATTTTTTTTACATTATTAAAAAATCATGAGCCAGATGTCCCTTCTTTACAAAGCCAAAAATCTCAAATTTAGATTTTTTTAATTCAAACTCATCCTGTTGCATATATGACATTTGTGTGTCTTCCCAAGAAGAGCTCCGCATCCTCCACACAGAAGTCACGTATTTTAGAGTACAGAGTCATCTGGGAATGCTGCTAAATGGCATCAGCTGAAACCGTAACACCATAATTTACTTTACCATGACACAATCCCGCTCAAAGAAAAGGGCATACATAGTCACAGAGGTTTTGGTACAAATACTCTCTGAAGGTGTTTTTGGAAATCAGCTATATGGAATATATATATATATTTCCCAATTTAGTTTCTCTTGTGGCCTGCCCTTTCCTCAACACTGTACAGACTGAGCTCCCTGGAACATTTGAGAAAAGGTGAGATAGGTAACAAGCAGCTATTTCTTCCATTTTAGATAGGCTTGGGGACATATAAGCATATAAATGGATCTTCTTCACACGACCTCATGAGATATATAGTGTCCTCAACTGATGTAGTCATTCATACACTTCATTAAGAGACCAACTGATGAGTGAACTCTTCTATAAATTGTTTCCGTAACAAACCTGGTTTTGCACATGCTTAAAATTTCTATACTGTTGTTTTCTTTAAGAACAAAAGAGGCTTTTCTTTGGAGTGTGAGGAGGTGACCAATGAAGATTTGTGTTTCCCCGAGCAGATGCTAAAAGCAGTAAGTAGAAAAAGATACGTACTTGACATTATCCCATTGTAACAGCTCTACCTCGCACCTTGTCACAAGACTTTCACATTAGAATTATGACATATTAAATTACAGGTTTAAACGATAAATCTGACTGTTGACTTTTCCATCCAAATTATTTTCCCTGACAGGTTACTTATGGAAATGGCCTTTTTTTTTTTTTGCTTTTCCTATTACTTAAGTTATGATATTTACGTTTACAAGAAACGTGTTAGATGCTTTTTTGTCAGTCCTGCTGTTTAAAGTGGAAAATTAGTTGGAATCAGACTGGTAGCCTGGAAACTACCAGAACAGCACGCTGGCTTCAGTTTCAGTCAGAAGCAGACCCCGTAAAAGTAACGCGGGGTAATTTTATGTACTACGTGGCACACGCATGTACTTTATGCGCGCAGTTCACTTTCAGTCCAGGTCTGCAGTGCCACAAAATAAGAAGACACCGGGTTGGGAGTGTGCTAGTGCACCGAAGCAAGTCATTCAACCCTCTTCCAGCTCATTCCTTCAATGGAGCTTCTAAAACGCAACCAGGGAACAAAAGGGACGGGCAGCGTTATCAGCGCCTCTTGTATTTCCACCTTCTCCGAGGCAGAGGGAGCTCCCCTGCGTCAGCCACGCGCTGCGCGTCCGAGGACGGAGCCGCACACTCTTAGCCTGAATGCGAAACACCCGCTTTTGACTCTCGGCCTCTTATTGACTGCTCCTTGTACGTTGTATATATCCAAGAACACCAACGCAGTCCAAGAATGCAAGATATGAGCACGCTACAAAATAGGGATCCACCTTATGAAAGCAAAAATTGCAACTGGAAATTGCACATGCAATTCCCGATTTTCAAATAAATACCACCTTTGCAATGCATGCTACTTTGTATAATTTTTGTACTAAAAAATTTAGAAGGGCACAAGAAAGTGGTGAAAACTGCTTAAGAACTTATGGTAATCAGACTCAGGCAGTTGAAAAAATGTACCATTAATTGAAACTTAAGTGCAAACTTCAGAAACCAAATTTGTCTGTATTTGGTTTTTGTCATCACAGGTTAAATATGATAATGCAGCCATTGTTCATATAGTGTATGAAATTGCACAGTTTTTCAAGAGAGCAGACGCTCCTTTTCAAAACAAGAACATTTTTCTAAGAGGAATGTATGAAGCTCATGCTCAGCTCAAGACTTGTGTAAGTATAATTTTTTTTAACTGCTTTTTTTTTAAACTGATGTTCAAGTCAGATATTCATGGTGAATAAAACTGATAGTGCGTATGCTGAAAATGTGATACAAAAATTTAAATATTACATTTTCATATAATGGCACCTAAAACATCTGTATGCAAGTAATGACAGGCATCTTTCAGCACTTTTACTGACCTGTACGATACAGGCAGTTTTAATTTCACACATACATATTTGTGGGCTTATTTTGAAATGTGATGCCTAAAAATGTGGCTAAGCCAATATTTAAATTGCTTGTCCTTAAAGACTGCACTAGTTCTACATAGAATTACTTAATATCCTCAATAAATATCAATTTCATGTGCTTTTCTTCACCTACTTATCACTTCTGTCAAGACAAGCCAACATAAAGAATTACATGGAAATCGTATGCAAAACACTTCAGGAAAGTATTTAGGTCTGCATTCAGCCTATTTCAGCTGAGTAAACTACTTAAACATATGCGCAAATGGTTCATTCAGTTGGGGTCAGCTTAAGGACTATTTACAGAGGACAAAGCCTCAGATTTACTATAGCTTGCCTTGCAACTAATGCCTATGCCAGGCACCAGATTTGCTAACAAACCCGCAGGTGAACAAACCGAGGCACACAAATGTATGCCCTAAGGTACCCTTCTGCGCTGCTGCGGAGGGAACCCACTGCACTTTTCTGCAGGAGAGAGAGGTTTCCACGACTAGATATAGATACAAACACTGAGCTCCAAAACCACACCGCTTCTTCCG
>NW_010529752.1:34098-47496 GCF_000687285.1 Phaethon lepturus
TTCCGATCAGGCCAGACCCCTGGCCAAGATGTGTACGACGAAGGGTGATAACTAGTGCTTACTTAAGAACGTTTATTTTTTTTTAATGAATGAACATAATAACATAGGTACATCCATAACATTGTATGTCAAATGAGCACCAGTTATTCCAAAATCACTTTCTTTCAAAGACAGTATATGTAAAGAAAACCAATATTGTCACAGAACAAAAAAATCCATAGACCTCCTACCTTGCTTTGAACATTGATGTATCCATTTCTTGATCTCTTTGTAGACGTAGCAAGTCTGTCACAGAACAAAAAAATCCATAGACTTCCTACCTTGCTTTGAACATTGATGTATTCATTTCTTGATCTCTTTGTAGACGTAGCAAGTGTGTACTACACTACCTTTAACACCAACACATTCAACAGGCTTGCAGTCATGACCATGTCTATCAGAGGGGACCATGTCTATCGGGTTTTATTGAGTCATGTTGAATTTCTATTTGCTTCTCACTGTTCAGTTTCTTTTCTTTTCCATCAAAATAACAGCTGAAGTCCAGACTTAACATTATCCATGAATCTATAGTGAAAAACTGCTTCAAAAAAATGGATGAATTTGTAGCCAAGGTAAGTAGGCTGTTTCTTTACTTCCAGATCACTTTAAGGAATTTTAAAGACACGGGAGAGCTTCTTATACAAGCAGTCCCACTGCTGATCAAAGCTGTACAAATCTTTGGGATTGTGCCACGTTACCAAGCACTATGGATTTTCACTCGCACAAAATCTTTCAGCCCACATCCATTTCAAGGTCAATGTATCATCACAGGCTTTTAAAAGACATTTAATTTTAATTCAGCACCAAAACCCATAGCAGTCTCTGCCTTTTTAGAAACACTTTACATCACATGGGTCAGGATTAGTCATGCATCTGACGATATCTGTTTCACCTGGAAAAGCAGTGATCATTTTATATACCAAAGAACACTTGAATCTTAACTATACTTCTTAAAACTACTCTTCATTTTTTCTTAAATTTATTTTGAATAAATTATTACATGCTTGTTCTCAATTCACATTTTCCTTGCCATAATACTGAATGTCATTTTTTACAAAACAGATAATAAACACTTCTTCATAACCTTTTCTTCACAGTCAAATGATCACTGCACTTGGCAAGAGATCCATGCACAATCCAGAGAGATACTTCAAAGAATTGAAAACCACTCTTTCAAGAGAAGAGCAACACATTAGCGAAGTCAGTTACCATCAAATACTTGGTATTTGATGGAGTAGCTACTATCATGTTAAGACAAGTTATCCTATTTTTCTAAAAAATAA
Organism: Phaethon lepturus; assembly: GCF_000687285.1. Lineage (NCBI taxonomy): Eukaryota > Metazoa > Chordata > Aves > Phaethontiformes > Phaethontidae > Phaethon > Phaethon lepturus. Next base: position 35,421 of record NW_010529752.1, read on the forward strand.
AGAAAGTAGTATACACATAGTTCTTATTTAAAACTATAAATTGCGTAACTTATTTTTTTCAGGATATTTTTTCTAAACAACTATAATAACTTTAGCCTTAATAAAAAGGATGCAAAAGAGCATGCAAATATGTTCATGTTTATTTGTTTTACAAAAATAAAGGGGACGTTTTTCATAAAATAGATATAATGGATACAGCCCTCCAAATGTGTTCAGACTAAAAAGTGAGGATATCAGTTACACTACTTGATTTCACAGTGCAATCATCAAGTTATGGGAATATGAACCTATGACAGCGTAACGTTTTTCCAGTGCACATCTCATACCACACATTTGCACTGCTGCACTTTCACCACTGCAGCTACAAGGCTACCTAGCCGTTCATGTGTGAAGAGATACGCCTGTTTCCACAATGCCATGCTGCCAGGCTTCCAGAACCATTCACGAAGAATGCTGAGATTTCAGATTGATCATCCAGTTGTAAAGTTTATTTTTTTACATATATATATATATATATAAAAACAACAACAACAAACCAACCAAACAAACCCCTCTGCATTCCATTATATAGACAAGACTCTAAATAATGAAAACACCTTTAAAGGCTCCCGTGGTATCTAACAGGCACTGGCAGCACTGCATACTGGCACATTTTTCCAAACAGCTCACTGATTACTGAAAGCCTGTAAAAGAAGATAACATCTATGAAGCGGACAGTTTTGAAGAAGAGAAAGGAGCGGTACTGTGAATGAACAGTGTTTTATAACATCTTTGGGCAGTGAGATAAGCTTTATTCCTGTGGTTCCAGATTTCTAGGCACTGGTTTTCAACCTGCCTCTTCAGAAAAACACTTATGTTAAAACCAGTCAGGAGACTTTGCAAAAGATTCTAATATTCATACTTAATTTAGATTGCACAAGGACGAAAAGAGTAAAAATATTTGTAATACCATATCTGTCTCATTTTCTTACTGTTCTTGAACTTTTTTTTTTTAAATCTGGTTCGAATCTTCACAGGCAGCCTAGCACCTCACTTTCCCAAATCCCTTTGGAAAAAAACCTTATCTTTTACATTTTTACAAAGAAAAATGAGAGTAACCAGGTAATCAATATTAACTCTTTTAGAGCTACCACTTTGTCACCAAGTTGAAGAACAGTTTTGATGTTTTGGTCACCTTTCAAGGCATGTTCATTACACCGCCTTATTCATGCACCATCTGAATGGGAAGCTGTTCACTCAGCTGAGACCTGTCTCACAGATCAGGGTGCGAACAGTGCAGCCAGTGCTCCAGCAGACAAAATAACCCCTTGAAGTCACACAGTAATCAACACAGAACTAACTACTTCAATGAATAAATTCAACTAAGACAAAGAATAAAGTACAATAATGAACAAAATTCCCACATCTTTGAACTGAGGAAGTGCTTTGGCATCTACTGCATTCTAAGGCAGATATTGATATATAATACGGTAGTTTGGATATGGATCCAACCTTTCCATCATAAAAGGTATATTGCCAGTGTAAGTACATTATATATACTAATGACATTAAATACCTAAAAGGAAAATAAAAAAAAAACAAAAATTGTCTTACCCTTGCCTTTCCAGTGTGTCCCCTTGAATATAGTTCAAAAAATACTTGTTTTATTTCTTAACATGTAAACATTTGTAAACTGAGTTAGGGTAGGATTATGATGCTAATACATCTGTCTAAATATTTATTTTAACAACAGTCATAACCAATTTTAATCAGATTAGAAACGACACCAATTATTTAAAACAGTCAATGCAGAAAATATAAGCACACAAAAACAACTTTGCAAAAATAAAGGAGCAAAGAGATACACTGGGCTTTAAAGTCTCAGCTAATGAATCATTTGATAAACGCATCATTTTTACAATATCTATCCCAATCTCCTACCACAGAGGAAGATATATTAGGATTAGGAAATCTTAGGCATCTAGCAGTGATGTTGTGCATTTCCAGTGGGAGCCAAAGACAGACACTTTAATTGCTTCTGGAAAGGTTGGCAACTTCTCCTTAGATGTTCAATGAGTAAAACAAACTGTGTTCTCTTCATAGGAACTTATTTTTCTGTGTATTTGCAGACATGTGGGCAAGTTTAAGCAATATATGAAACTAAGAAGTCTCTATCTTCTGTTTGGGGAAAACCAGTCACAAACCGTGGCCACAATATACTGTGTATGCCAGAAAATGACAAAACGTTTGGACTAGCAGGTATAAGGCCTCCCTTAAGGACCATTCTGAGGACATCTCTCTACAGCACAGGGTAGTACAAAAACACCTGAGCTAGCTTTAAAACATTCGGTCATAACACGATCAAAACTCAGGCCAGAGATAATAGTATCCCTTCTTCACTTAGGCAGTAAAGAGCAGATTAACAGCAATCCTGATTTTATACAGCAAAAGCACAACATGAGTCAAAAAATACCAGTGCATAACTATCATGAGTGGGTGGTTGTTTCTTTTTTCTACTGAAAAACAGCATTAGAATCGCTAAAGGTTTTTATGCTTTGGGAAAAGACAAAAGTTTTTCAGCATCTTCTAAAACACTAATCGTGTACTGAGAAAAAAAGGGGGAAGTAGAAGAAGAAAGATTTTTAAAAGGAAGAGAAATAAAAATATGAAAGTATGATCATGTTAAACAGCTTGTGCTTGGTCTCAGAAAGCTGTAGATAAAGGATTAAATAGACATTGTCTTATTTAGCATATTTTTACAAAGTATTTCAGAATATAAATAAAGCAAGCAGACTGTATACACTATGAAACAGCACTTTTGGAATAGACTAGATTTATTTTTTCCTCCATATTAAGTCACTAGTATGCACAAGCTTAAAAATATTTTTTCTATCACAACAATTTGAGTCCAGCAAACTTGATTTTACCTACCAAGAGGAATTCGTAACAGCAAAATTTAAGAATACTTTCTTGTACCAGTTGAGAAGTCACACTCAAAATTTCACCTTAAAAGCATCTGTGTAAAATCTCTTTCCTATGTAGTAGCCTTGATAAACACAAGATATGTATACATCCTCAGATGCAGTAAACAAAATCTTTTAGGTAAAGAACATATTTCAAGGGGCAATATGGAGTCTGAGGTTGTATTAAATAGCATTTTTACTGAGACTAGATTTATTAATGAGTCTCCAATTCCAACCTGTGGAACAGACAAGAGAGCTGTCACTCTACGATGACTTTGAAGATTTGTATGCCTGCATTCTTATTTTCATAGCCTTTTTCCAATATCATGCCATGTAATTTGACCTTAAATTCTTCCTCATTCTATGCCAGATAACCAACACCACATTAAAAGTCTAGTGGCACCCTCCTTATAGCCTGAACTAATTAATTTAATGAAGTACATTACCTCACTGGGTCTGTCACTCGGATTCCGTGTGTATATATTAGTATATCCAATATGCAAAGAGCTTGTAGCTGTCCTTGACCCAAATATTACTCAAGAGAAAAGGACCTGGTGGCATATAGGAATGGCAAGAATAGCAGGCACAAGTGAAAATGGAGATATTTATGTTATTAACATAAGACAAAGAAAATATATACTAATTATTTAAAGTTTGAAGTTTTCAAATACTCCATTTGCACAGAGGCATCTCACAAGGAACGTGGATGAACAGTGTGAGGCAAAGTCATGAATGGGAGACTTCTTCCTACTGGTGATTTTATCTGGCTTACAGCAACTGAGCTGTTTAGGCGACATTAGGAAAACAGTAGTGTATCAGCTTTTTAACATGAACTTAGAGCTGAAAACAAGGAGAAATGAGCATCACACACCAGTTTCTATAATTTAATGAGAATGAATGGCTTTCAGTTTAAAGACCTAAGTGCTGCTATAAGCATTCTGAGGTAACCACAGCATCAGAAGAAAGAAGTCCTGCATTGCCATTTTATGTGATCTTCACTGAGACATACTCACAAGAGAAAAAAAAACGTGGTATAGCAAGGACTGCCACGAACTAGAGAAGCTGCTCTGAATTACGCTCCAGAGAACCCTCCTTCTCCCCCGATCATAACGGAGTGCTTGCCATTTAGCTTAAGGAGCTTAAGCTTGTATGAGTCAGATTCCACGTTATGTATCAAAACTAACACTCTGGTGCTTTGATGAAGGGATAATTTTTTATTATTTTATTTGACTTTGTTAACAATACACTCTTCATGTGACAACCTTATTGCCATAATCGGCCTAAACAAAATTATTTAGTTTACTTTATATAATTCTGAAAGATTTAGAGAAAAAGATCTTAAGGATTTTATAACAAGCACATTATTCCTTCCAATTTACTTTTACTACTTCACTCACTGTGATATTACAACATTACTAAATTTCCTCTTCTTGAAACACCACTCAAGTTCAGTACAAGTTAATATCCTCATTGTCTGTAGCTAGTTTGGGATATAAGAGTGTTTCTTTCTAATGGAAATTGTTCATAGACACCACCATTTCTGACAAACTGAACAACAGTTCTGCAACAAAGAGGCTGTACTTCATGGTAAAAGCTGTCTGGTTGCGTTTTTATGTTCTCACCCCACCTTTCTTCTGCTTCACATACATTTTCCCTGCATATACCACAACTGCCTACCAGAAAACCTAGAAAAGTCTAGCTTAGATACCAAATGCTTTTCCAAGTAAGGCTTTTCTTGCAGCACAGTCTTGAAAAAAATTCTATCATCAGTGATCTGAGTCTGTAAAACAGTCTCACCAGAAATATTGAGTTTGCCTGGAACCCCAGCTTCCCCTCTACAATGGGGGGTCTAACACAGAAGACAACTTTTAGCCTTTGTCCAGCACAGCAAATCCCAGATTCTTTCTAGACTCAGCCTTGAAACAGGCACGGTAATAGGGCACATGGCTCTCAATGTCTACGCTGCTCAAATTACAAAGGTAAGAGTTTCCTCTCTTTTGTCATGGAGCTGTTAATGTTGTTGGCTAGAATGAAAGTATTACTTAAGATACTCCTGATATTTAACCACTGTCCATACTTTGGTTTTGTGGATCATTTTGCTGGCTTTTTCTTTGCTGGCTCTTAAGAAACAATATAGATAGTCCAGGTAAAATTGTCAGTGAATATTATACTTTACAGATAAATAATCAAAATACTAATTATTTACACTCAATATAAGCAACAGCCTGCTCTCAATTTCTAACAGGTTAAAATTCAAATATAGCCCTGTGAATGTGAAGAGAAGGAAAAGATTAATTTTGTTCAATGCATTTGTTTTTTGAATAAGCAAACTTAGCTCCAAAATGTGAATTATTCATAAAAAGAAAACACTGTACGACTTTAATTTTTACTGAACTGTCATATGGCACCTTCTCAAATCTGAATTCTTGATTTCTGGTCAAAGAAATTTTCTTCCTAAACTCTCAAGTTCTTGAAAGAGAAAACCAAATGCAATTTTTATTTTGAAGTACAGTATCTACATGGCAAAATTATTTCAAGTTGATTTGGAAACTATTTCAAGCCTGTCTGTTAAACCATAAAGCTGTGGCATACAGAAATTTTAGAATACCTATGTGCATGCCATGAATTCATTACTGGAAAGGGCAGTTGCAATCAGAACACAGGAGGCAAAGCAAATAAAACTTGACAATGTGATACTATTCTCCTATTTCCATGTTTACATCTATATCTTATAAAGGAAGTAGTGTACTTCTTGTCACATTTCATATACAATCAGCACTACAAATGAACAAAGTGACTTGAAAATGAACCTACCCTGGAGCGATCCCACAGGGTCAAGAACACAGAGGGCAGTCCTGGTCACTGACACAAAAATTATAGAACAGTGATGGCCAAGTGTACTAGAAATAGTGCTTCAAATGTTTAAGTAGTCTTCAGGGAATGAGGAATGAAGACTGAAGACAGCTGAATCTTTTAGATGAATATAAATTATTTTACAGCTTTAGATTGAAGAAGAAATAAGTATCAGTAACACAGAACCTAAATTTACATATTCAAGTCACTGATAAAAACAGCCTAAAAAAAAAAAAAAGGCCAGTATCCCTAACTTGGCACTGCTAACAGTGCTGTTACTATTCACAGACATCTCAAAGTAATGTGGGGATGAAAGATTACTATCAGTCAGTTTTAACAGTTATGCTTGTTAATGATATACTAAGCTATGAGAAAATAATGTATGGAAAATAATTTTGTACTGTGGTACCAGATAGGTAGCCTAGCCAACCATTTCTACCCCGAACTTCTATGACCTTATTAACCAGCACTTCCATTGTGAGTGGCACAGGGAAAAAGGAAATAAATATTCTATAACTCTCAGTTAACTAACTGTTATCTCATGCAAATGAAATTTAACTTGAAGCCCTAACCCGCACCAGAGCGGAGCCTGCGTTGCAAATATGACCACGCCAACTCATTACAAGGCTGGAATGGCTGTAAAGCTGAATTAGCTCCATTATAAAGGAACAGAGTACAAATCTCCCCCAATATGCCCTCTTAACGTGATCCTTGTGCTGGACACGTGTCTCTCCCTCCAACAGCCGTATTACGTCTTTCCTACTAAGGACAGTTCTTACACTTTGCCCAAGTGTTTGCCAACTGACGGCTGCTCAAGGGTACCGTATAAGGCACTGCAGCTCCAGACTTGGCTGCCTACTGTCAGACCTACGCTACAAGCTATCTTCAGTTTCATTTTCACTGCTGCCCTGACTCTACAGCAACATCCTAAGACTTGTTCACATCACCTACAGCAGCACAGACTGTGGCCTCTTGCCAGCGTGCACGCCTTTCAGGGAAATTCTGGCCCTAACAATTACAACGAAAAGAACTGCAATTTCAGTTATTTTGGCCTCTCCATGCTTCTAACAATTCTTTATCCTGGATATCTTGATACCCTCCTGGGTTTGACTCTCTTCAAACTATAAAGTACCTCCCATTTGCACTGACTCATGCTACTCATCCGGTCAGCTGCACAGTAAGTTTCGTCTCAGAATCCCAAGTTTCTAAAACTACACTGATTCTTTCTTGAAACAAAAATATTTTTAGAGCAGCTGCAACTCTCTGGCAGTCTAACCATGTGTATAACCTCCTTCAGATGTCTTTACCCTGTAACTGACACTCCTCCTTTCACGCAAGACGCTACACCATACCCCAAAGCAGTGTTACACTGTGACGCAGAGGACAAGGTCAGTCCCATGGACTTTTCAATTCCCTGGGAAAAAAAGTTGAAAGTAGCTGTACCACAACACTTGTGAAAGCAATGTTGTGAGACCTGTACCAACCTTTCCTCATCAGAAAAAAATGAAAAAACAAATCAGAGCTTCACTATCCCCAATCTGTGACACTGGTAGGGGAGCAACCTCCTTCTGTGTTGTCCCAGAGGAAGTTTCTCTGTGCTACAGGGTTGCAGCACAGGACCTGATCCATGGCACTAGACATTACTGCTATAGAAAGCTACTAGAACCATGTTGCCAACGTTTACAAACATAAAGCAGCACTTAATTCTTGTGTATAGGACTGGGCGCTTTACCTATTTGCTTCTGACAATAAATTTCTGTTTAAATTTTCCTGTGAAAGCATTGAGTCCAGTGACAGCTACAGACTGAAGTCCAGTGAAGCAATAATAAAAGAAAACTATTTTCAGAAGGAAAGTACAAATGACAAGAAACATAAAGAACATGACTATGAGCAGTAGTTTCCTGGTTGTCTTGGAAAGAATTTTCTGCACCAGTGTTTTTTTTTTACAGCTACTTCTTCATGCTAGCACTTGGATACAATGTACTTTGGAAACAAGAAGAAAACAATAGCTTCTGAATACTTTTAGTAACCAAAGCTTTTATCTTTCCAATTGTTTGTAGATGCACTTAAAGACATATGAATACTTGCCTTCTAATCCATAAAACAAAGAAGCTATTACACACATTCATGCTTGTAGTAATTTACAAAATTGAGCAAAATTTAGAATTATAGCATCATAGAGTAATTTAGGTTGAAAAGGACCTCACAAGACCTCTGGCTCAGAGCAGGGTCAAAACTGAATTCTGGGCTTTGTCCAGTCCGGTCTTGAAAACTTCTGAGGTAGAAACTGTAGGAAAAGCAAATATTCCTCATAGCAGCTCACATTCTTTTGTGATTCTTGATAAATTAGGCTTATTGGTGGCAATATGAAGGTTAAGGCAGCATTAAAATGTTTTCCCTAACAGACACTATATCTGCTGTCTCTTCCTGTCTTATCCTTGTGATTAACTTTGTCCTCTGTTCTGCTTATTTAACTTTCAGTAATCCACCCTAGTCTGGCCCTCCATACTGGAAAGTATTGGGGTTTCCTGAGGCAGCCACTTGCTTTATTTATATGGTACATGCGAGATCCTCAAGGACCTGTGGATTCCAAGATAAGGACAATGGTAGTAGAGCAGAATTGTTTCAGGGATGGGATGGGATGGGATGGGAACTCCTATCCCTGTCAGTCATCTAGCAAAATGGAAGCACTTTTCCACAGGTGTCTGTTTTGGGCTTGGTGGGCAGGAGCTTGTGCCACTAAAATGGAATAAAGCTTCACTAGAGCAGATCTTGACCTCGTGGAGAAATTAGACTGGCTACGGACAAGTGTATCAGGGAGGAAGAGTAGAAGATCCAGACCATAGATTCCCAGAAGTAGCTAAAATACTACTAATTTTTCGTGGGGCTCATCCTGCCCTGCAATTCAGTTGATCCCTTTCAAGTCCACCACACATTATTCCCCAAACTCCCAGTGACCTCTCCGACTCCTGTCTGCTCCTTTAGAATCCATTCCAGCGTGTCACAAAACTGAGCTAGCTGCTGCTGCAAGCCAACTTATATTTTTGGTTTTGATAATAAAATCTAATTTGATCAAGTTCTGAACCCACAGAAACAATAATGAAGAGTAAATACCATGATAATAACCTCTTATATCATGTAAATTAATGAATTAATTTTTCATATATTAGAATATTTGCTTTCCTTTGCGGTAAGAAGGATTTTCTTTTTAATGTCTCCAGTGAGCTGTTGTTATTGCACCTGTTCTTTCAGCAGTTTTACTTTTTTTTTTTAAAAGCAACTATTTAATACACAACATTCATATTTAAAGACAAGATATTGTGTAAGGCATTCCGTTTCAGCAGCAAATAGAGGCATTCAACATCAAAGAAACACTTCCTTCCTGGAAGGGAAATGATGAGGCTAAGATAATTGACGGTAAACATTAAACGTGTTCCATCTATGTCTGATCATAACCATCACCATTCAATTTATTCACAATATACTGATTATTGTCACATAATGATCCTAATGGTATTACTCAAATATATCATAAAAGGAATTTTGTCACTAGCACAAACAATCAAAGAAATATTTTTTTTTCTTTATTAGAATTCTAAGGAATTGCAAGGAATTATAACACAAGTACAAGAAAAAAAAAAGAATTTGCAAGAAGCCAGATATTTAATATGTTCTTAGCACTAGTGCATACTCTTAAGTACTACACTCCATATAAGTCTACAACATTATTAACTCTGTAAATAAAAGCAAAAACAATCTGTTTTTTTCTCAGTTTTGTTCCACAGTTTAAATGTGTTACGTTACTTCTCAGCTCTGCCTCAAAGTATTCCTAAACTGTAGGTTCTGGTGTATACAATACGTTTTTTGTTTTAATTTGTTGGGGGGTAGGTTGTGCTACAGAATGTTAGAGACTTTTTCTGGTGTAACGGTGAGCAAAGGATGCATACAAATGCATTTTTACAAGAAATTAATATAAAATTTGTTTCTGATAACTATTTAAATATCACAGACCAGGAGAAATGAGAAGATGTTATTCATTCCCTTCACAGGAAGAAAACAGACCACATTGCATAAGACATCCACACCGGCTTCTTGCAAATGAAAATTACTCTGCTAGTCATTAAAGGCTATTTTTTTTAATTCCATAAATGGAAACATTCCATATTTTTCACCATCAGTTATGATCTCAAATCAATGTCATAAAAAATATTTATAAGCAAGAATATGAAATTTGTACCAGTTAATTACTATAATAAAACTATCAATGGGAGTGAAAAAACTCCTGACATTCTTCAGCATTAAGAAGAAGGGAAGAAAGAGATGTGAAGGAAGTTGCAAATAGTGAAAGCAAGGAAGAGCAAAGGAAAATAGATGGTAGAAAAACAAATGAAAGGAAGAAAAAGAAGGCTGGAGTGGGAGTAGAAAGAGTTACAGAGCAAGCACATGCTAGGAAGTAAGAGTTATTGACCGACCAGGAAACATAAATATGTCCTCTTGAAGAAACAATCTTTGCTGCTATATATTATTCATGACACATAACAGAATAAAACAACAAGCAAAAAATCAAAGGTAAAAACTGCTTCTTGAAGTGCAAATTATTCAGACCAAATACCTAACTTCACTGCTTTCTCTGAGTACTTGTAATCTCTCTCAGAAACTGCTGGCTGCTAACACACAAGCTCTAATGATGCTATCCCCTTTACTACTGACATTGCTTTTCCAATCTCCTCAATCCTGCAGAAAGAAACTTTGTGGCACCGTACTCCCCAGATACTTTGTGGAAGAGACAAAGATGGCTTGTGCACTCTGGAATACATTCCATTTTGACCAGTTATGCTCTCCTTCCACTTCACAATACCCAAAATTAATGTTTCCCTTAGGTTCAGATATTTTGAATACTGAATCCTCTTTTAATCCAATAGTAAGACACCACACTGAATAACAAGACCCTTGGAAGAACTAGAGTTGTAGCAACCACAACAAAAAGTCCAGTCATATATCATTCTATCTATCTCAGCAATCTATCACTAATGGCTGCCTGAAGTCTCCACAACCACCTAGATTATTTTAAGCATTGCTGGAGCTTCCATTTTCAGGCAAGCCATGAAACTGCTAAGAAAATATGCATAATCTCTATTGTAAAGAGTGAAACCTATCCTCAAAGGGAAAAGAATCCCGTGAGAAATATATATCCGATCCATTGTTTATCAGTACTAACAAAATTAATATAAACACTATAACTTATGCAAAAACATACAGTAATTAGGGACTTGAGTATTTACAATGCAATGGAGAACAAGTTCCCTTGTTTAACTCTCACGTATTATAAAACATGTAAAACTTGCAAATCATAAACCACCGTTTCAATTAGTCTAATTTTAGATAAACTAGTATTCCCCAGTATCAGGGGAACTGCTGCATATTTGGGAGGACTGCATTTTTAATTCAGCATATCAGTAACTGTGTAGCTACATTTATATTACCTTAATTATACTGTCATGTTAATTCCAGATTATAATATTCAAATCTTTGTGGAAGGGATCAACCATTATGATGTTTGTAGAACATGAGAGCTTACATGTAGAAATTAAGTTATACTTACTAAACCAGCTGAATTATATTAGATTAGGCCATTACTAATAGTACCATTTCTTGAAGTATAATTAACGGTACATAATATTAAGCAGAAAAACTTTTCTGTGGTTTTTTGGTTGTTTTTCTTTTCCACATCGAAATAATCCCCAAGGTCATAAAATAGGGGAAGATGTTACTCTTTTCTTAAGCAACCCTAAGTTACACAAATCATATAAATTCTTCTCTCTCTTAGTTTTCTCAGAATTAATTAATTAATTAATCTCAGAATAGAATCTCAGAATTGCAGTCATTTCCATCAATTCTGCTGAGGGAAGAAATCAAAGACAGCTTCAGGCCAAATTGTCCATTTGGCCCCAATCCACATAAGCACTTAGTTGATGTGTCCTGCATTCGTGCCTTTTTAGAAATAAAAGACGGAGCATTATTGCAACCAACTCTGCTGAGTAATATGACATAACAAATCTTCAGAGAACTCCTTAATATCATTCACTCTTCAACAGAAGTGACCTCCATGTAAAATTCCACAGTGCTCAACTTTTATATAATATAGCCTAACAATTACAGCATATATGACCATGATCTCCTGAGATCAGTTTTGCCCAAGTACCTTGAAGGCTTCCTCTGCAATTTGCCCTATCAGTCAGGAGGGCATTTTTCTGGATGAGGACACTCCAACACTCCTGCTG
>NW_010529752.1:47527-53154 GCF_000687285.1 Phaethon lepturus
AATCCAGAAGTACTGTACAAATGATAATACCATCTAATAATCAAGTAGTTAGGGCACTCATCTATGAGAAAGAAGTTTTGCATTCTAGACAATATTCTAATGTTATTGTTCATATTTTTATGTTAAGCATTAAACAAACCTAATTCACATCACATAAATAGTGAGAATTCTCCTCTATATCTTAAGATCGTTTGCACTACTTAAGAGAAAGCTGCAGAAGTACCACATTCTGAGAATATCCAGGTTAGTTTAGATCCTTTTAACGTGGACTATGAACATGTATACATGGCCTTACCCATTTCCCAAGCAGACATACCTTTTGTGGCTCATAGTAGGGCAAGCTTACAAATTATCCTGTGGCGCCAAATGATGGCTCACTGTGGAAGTTTTCTAAGTGAGAAAGAAAGGCTTACGTATTCTTCTCCCCCAAACCAGGAGAAATAATTTAGTCAATTGTATGATTCATTAACCGTTTAATTAGCACAATGTTTCCTTTTAATGAAGTGTCTTCGGCAGTTTTTTTGTTTCTGAGTTTTTTAAACCTCTGAGCAATTACGATACATGTATGACTAGCATGGCTCAATTATTCCAAACCTAGTGTGTCTGACACAGCATATATTTCAAAATAGCACAAATCCCCTTTGGTCTGCAATATTTTTGCGCGGTGCTTAGCTCAGTCATGAATTCTCCTACCCAATAAAACAAGAAAAATGTACTTTGAAATTAAGAAGTGGACTCCAGGTCATGTCAAACCACAGAAAGATGCATTTTTAGGGGCTTAGAACTTGTTTTTTTCAAGAATCAAAGTTTGAAAGTTAGATAACCTAGAAACACATAGTTTATTAATAATATTTGCTTGATGGTAGCACTGAACAGTGAATTTAGCAGCTGGCAGCAGGAGGAAGAAAAGACAATGCCACATAATGAACCTGCTGAACACAAATTAGAAATTTTAATGTGTCATCATTTAAGAAAAGATACATGAATTTGCCATGGAAGAAGTAACATCAAGCCTAAAGACCATGTTGAGACATTTTCCATATAACTATTTATAGAACATTTTCAAGAAAAAGATGGAAGCTTCAAAGCCAGTAAGAGCTGAACGGTACTTTTTGATTTTGAAGTTATGTAACAACATTCCCAGTCAAACTATTTTTGCTAGAAATTAATGTGCTATTGCTTAATCATAATTTACATTTAGATTCTGAAATAAATAAAAACATTGTGGAGGAAATAACTTCTACAAAAATACTACTCAATCATTGTAGTCTTTTTTTTTTTAAATAAAGAGCAGGTACAGTCAAGTAAACTTGGGGATAAGATTTGTGGGTTTTTTATATGTGGCCCGATTCCAGTACTGTTAAAAAGTCTTGCCATTTGATTTTAGTGGGAATTTCATTAATGTCTTAGATTAGTACCTAAACTCTTCAACTGAGAGTCAGGTACAGCAAATTCAAAGCAACAGCCACCTGACATTCAAGAAAAAGTTGTAGCTGATATTCAATAAGTGATTTTCTTTCACAATGAACACAGTGATGTTTTACATTATCATCCCTCACTGAAAATAAATTAAAACAAACAAACAAACATCCTTTATAAGTGACATCTTTTCCCTTTCTCACTTCTCGTGCTACTTGGGCAATTTAAATGGCTTACACTTGCTATAGTATGTTACTAAGTATTTTTGTCGCTGTGTAAAATGGGCATATTCATAGACCCATGATACAACTCCTCTTTTAACAGCTGATATTATAGTTACTGAAGATATTATCAATCTTTACAGTAAAAATTATTTTGATTAATTTTATATGACTACTGGGAAGTAACAGATTCATATTTTGATTACCTTTTCCATACCATCTCTACTGGTCACAGTTTTAAGTAAATTCCTCTTCAAGGCTATGTCAATTGCAGCTCTCTCCCTAACAAAATCAGTACCAACTAGACATGAAAACAAGAAAAGTACAATAGAAAATAAAATTTTCTTTGAATATTTATTAAAAGACTATTCTGGCTACAGTCATGTCCCCCTCTCAAATCTGTGTTAGCAGAGAAGGCTCCAGGGAGACCTTATCACAGCCTTCTAGTACTTAAAGGGGGCTTGTAAGAAAGATGGGGACAGACTTTTTAGCATGGCCTGTTGCGGCAGGACAAGGGGTAATGCTTTTAAACTAAAAGAGGGCAGATTTAGACTAGATACAAGGAAGAACTTTTTCACAATGAGGGTGGTGAAACCCTGGCACATGTTGCCCAGAGAGGTGGTAGATGCCCCATCCCTGGAAACATTCCAGGTCAGGTTCGACGGGGCTCTGAGCAACCTGATCTAGTTGCAGATGTCCCTGATCATTGCAGGGTGGTTGGACTAGATGACCTTTAAAGGTCCCTTCCAACCCAAATTATTCTATGATTCTGTGATTCCATTGCCCTCATCTCCCTTCCTTCCTCATCCAACCATAGTAGCAAGTCCTTCCGTCAAATCTCTTAAGAGATCTTCCAATATCTCATCTCATACTAGTTCTAGATTTCCTCTCATTTACACCCTATATTTCTAGCATAAAGAAAGCCTTGTGTACATTAGTGTCACTAGGACTGTCATTATGCAAGAGAGACATTAAAAAAACCCCATAGAATCCCATCCCTGTACTACAAAATTTATATTCTTAGGATAGATAGGAAAGAGACTAAGTAGTAGAAGAGTTTATATGCAACATGTAGGGCCAGGGAATATTGTAGTATTAATGGAAGAAAGCAGTCAGTTCTCACAAAGAAATCACTATCAGCATCTGCCCAGAAATGATACCTCGATGACTTCTTCTTTCCTTCTTTTCACGCTAATCTGTGCATGACTAAGCCTTTTTCATTTTGAAATGCTGGAATTTCTGTAAATCCTCCCATCTCATTCTCTGTTCTCTGCCTGTTTTTTAATAACATTAAAAAGTTGAATATGAAAAGTTAATTGTCTTTATGACTCATAAGTCTCATGAAAAAACAACAGTTGGGCAGAAGAGACAGCTCCTATAAGCGCATCAGACAAACTGGAAGTGTGGGCTCACGTACCACTAGATCCTGGAGAATCCACATATGAAAGAAAGGTCTAGTTGTAGAAAATGGTTTCAGTTGGCTGGAAATCCATTCATTCATTCAGCTCTGTTACTCAAGCAATAATCTCATTCTTTTTTGGACATGACTTGTTCTTCCCAGTTCAACTTAATTTCAATGGAAGATGTGCCAAACAAAGTACTGGATACATCAGTGATACTACATCCATGATATGAACTGTTTTACAGTTCAAAAGCAGCACGTGTAATGATACAGGCACAGTATGTTGAGGTGGGTAGCAATCCAAAGTATTTTTAAAAGGTCAATCAGGATTTCTTAGGGAGTGATAAGATTTAAAGATGGGCAGATAGGCTCGATCTAGTTGGCACAGGGAACAAAGAGGCAATGGAAAAGGATGCAGCAGAGCATCTGCAATGGGCAGTATCAGGGAAGAGTCAAAACCCACCTGTTCTCCCTATCCCATGTAAACTGATTCTATTTAATAGTACAGTAAGAAGACAATTAGAGTGCCTAATGTAGTGTGCAAATTACCTGCTGAGGTTTTATTCAGATACGCAGTTTCTTTATTATCAGTTTGCATATCTCAAAAGAGTCTATTCTCTTTGTCAGTATAATTTATACAGGTGTACCTAGCTGCATTGTAACTATATCCCACAAGGTTAAATAAGACTGTTTTCCCCAACAATCTTCAATACTTAAGCCAAGAATTCACTCCCTTTAAGATTATAGGCAATTGTATTGCTGGAAGATATTTAAGTATATCAAGGCAGACTCAGGAACAAACAGTTTCACATCCTTTCCTCTCCTCCCACCTCTACTTTAATGAGTTGGCACAGACAAAATACAATTCTTTCCTGAGAGCTCTGCGGAAGAAGAATGAATAGCTATAATAAATGATGAAAACAGTGAAATCATAGGCAGCTTCCTAGTAGACAAGGGTGAAAAAAGTACATCATTTATAAGTTCATTATGTAGCATAAGGCAATCGGAGAAAAAACACTTAAAGAAAATAAAACCTCCTTAGCATCAAGGTTGTATTTGGAAGCAAAAGGGACAAGTCTACCTCCAGACAAAGTGTGAATGCTTTAGCTACACTGCATAAATGAAACAGAAACAGAACCAGTGCAAATCTTCCTCAAAGTGTTGCTCAGATGACCAACTATCATCGGTCCATGATCTTAAAGTTGTCATAACAGTTCATATTAGCCAAAAGTCTTCCTACTGATTTTACAGTCTTTGGATCAAGCCCCGAGTCACTCAAGGACCTTAATTTCACTTTTGCAGAGCCACTGTCCATGAAACAAATGTGATTCCAATTCAAACCAGAACCCTTTGAACAGAGTGGGACTTTATGGACCTTCATATATTTCTATAATAAAAATTCACCTTTATTATAATCTGACTCAGATCTCTCTTCAGATTCGGGAAAAAATACACTAAATTCCCTGTAGAATAGCTATTGTTCATGGGTTGCAAATAATTTGGCAATGTGTCTTTTCCATTGTCAAATCACACACTCATTTTAGCCTCTGACTAGATCCGCAAATGTGAGCTGCCCACATACTAGGCATACATATCTATTTGCAGGTATGATTTCTTGAAACACTTATCTATGAGTAATTTTGACCAAACTACCCAAATGACTGTACTTCTGCGTGTGTCTGTGTGAAAGTTGACAGGATGAGCATGTGTATTTTCACAATGTGAGTTAAGTCTAAGATGTGATGAAGATGTTGAATAATATAATAATTACTACAGCAATTAAAGTATAAAACTTGAGTCAGCATTTTGCTGCTGTTCCCAACTCTCCCTGACTTGCTTTATAATCTTGAGCAAGTAACTTAGCATAAGTAAAAGTATTTGCAGAATCAGGAGCTGAGTACCGCAAAGAACTGTATACTGGATAATACAGCTTTATTTGCTTAAATTAACAAAATCGGGGTCTTAAGCTGTTTGCATGACTACACACATTGTTACAATCAACAAAATCATTCTGTTGTACTCCAACGCGGTGTTACAATATAGCGAGTTTAAGAAAGCGTTTCTCTACCAGTGCTAAGCACTCCCCAAGGAAATGCATCACTGCACAACAGCAGAACAAAAGGGAAGGAGAAAGGCTGAGATTCCTACCTAGAGTAATTTTGCCCAACTGCGTTACCTCTCTTGCTCCTTTAACCTCAACCTTTGTCTCTAAGCTGTAAATACTTAAAAGCAGTAACTTCCTTCTTCATACGTGCACCTGAACAGCTGCTACAGTTTCGGGATGCCACAGCAGCGAGACATACCCGAGAAGGCATGAGACAGGCAAAAAAGAGAATGAGCCGAGCCTTAGGCCTTTGGGCATCCCTGCCTGACAAGGCAGACGTGGACCAGACCCTGTGACACAAACCCTGCCAGACGACGGCAGAAGTAACTGCCGTCTTACTCTGCGTCACTGCGGGTGCTGTGCTCCTCGCCCACTGATGCGAGTCTTCCAAGCAACAGCGGAGCGTGAGAGGACAGGCCAAGCCGCCTTACAAGAACTGGGCATTAAGCTACCGACACGCTGGAGGCAGATGTCCCACTCG
>NW_010529753.1:0-3977 GCF_000687285.1 Phaethon lepturus
GGGGCTGAATACCCTGTGCATACCTGGACTGCCTATTAAAGACCTCAACCTTGTCCTCGTCCTTGGAGACAATGTTCCCCGCCATATCCAGTAGGGGATGGAGATTCTCCTTGCCTCTCTTCTTGTTGTTAATATATTTGTGAAAACATTTTTTATTATCCTTTACAACTGTGGCCAGACTGAGCTCTAGCTGGGCTTTTGCCTTTCTAATTTTGTCCCTGTTTGACCTAACGAGATCCTTGTAGTCTTGTGAGATGCCTGCCCCTTCTTCCAGAGGTGATAAACTCTCCTCTTTTCCCTGAGTCCCAGCAAAATCTCCCTGTTCAGCCAGGCCAGTCGCCTTCCCCGTCAGCTCTTCTTACGGCACATGGGGACTGCCTGCTCCTGCACCTTTAAGATTTCCTTCTTGAAGACTGTCCAGCCTTCCTGCACCCCTTTGTCCTTCAGGACTGTCTCCCAAGGGACTCTCTCAACCAGTGACCTGAACAGGCCAAAGTCTGCCCTCCAGAAGTCCATGATAGCAGTTTTGCTGACAAAACTCATCTAAAACACTCATCTAAAACACTTATATCTTCACTGGGACGAGTGACGGGTAACCTGGTGAAAAAAGGAGGGCATAATGCAGTACAGGAATAAATTCTCTGACACCCCACATCAGATATAGCAGCTTTGGTGGCTAGACGAGGGCTGTGGATTTGGCAAGAGCACTGCAGCTCCTGAAGCTGCCTATGATGCCTGTAGAGGAGCCTTAGCACAAGTGCATCCTTACACACCCAATGACCATTTGTGCCCACACACCTGCAAAGCAAGGTTTATAAGTGAGGTCACATCTTTTATCAGAGCGTCTAGGTTAGTTGAAAAAAAAAGACAAGTTTTCAGTGATCTGAAGAAAGTTTTCCATGCCTGAATGCCTGTCTCCCTCCTCCCAGCAGTACTACAGCTAACAGATCAATCGCTCCAATACAGGGTGTTACACCTCTCCCTGTGAACTGTGCGACAGCAGCAGCACTAACACTAGTCCAGCATATATACCTTCATCATCTTCAAAGCAACTAACATTTTCGCAATTTGGTTTCTGGACAATATTATTATTGTTATGAAGCAGCACAAGTACTTCACTATAATCCACTGAGTTCAGAACTGTCTTAAGATAATTATATATAAAAAATCTAGCACGATGCAGAATAAAAACTGTTCCATGACGAAAAACCACTTCTTCATGGAGGACATGAATGAATGAAACATGAAGCCAAAGAGCCCATATGTGTTTTTAATGCAGCACACGCAAGACTATGTATGTCTTCAGGACTTCATCCTTGCTTCCCAATGCTTGAGATGGTGATGGGTATCACAGGTGCCCATTAATGGCTTTACATCCACCTTTTTGAAAGAGCTGTAGGCTTCAGAGGTGTGAAAATCACCCACCTACCCTTTGACAGTAGTCTGGAGGTCTCAAGGGCCTTGCATGGTACATTGTATGTGCCACACTCAATCACTGTTAATTCATTTGAATTTTACAAGTGGTACAATCTGTTCTGTCCCACAAAAACCATAGCCCTTTAGGAACAACAAGGTAAAGCTAAAAGATAAGAAAGAAAAAAAGAGAAAAAAGAAAAAAACCCCAAAGAAACAGAACAAAGATGGGAAAGCTACTTAAAGGTGCAATAAAGCAAGTTTTCTAGACTTCAAATCATGTCCCTAGCTTCTTTGTGTAACTTGTATGTACATCCTTTACCATCTTCAAACCTTTCTCAGTACAATATTAGCTTTGAATTTCCTGGGTATATAAAACTTCTTGTGGGGACCTCTACACTAACCCTGTAACATATCTCTCCTACTTAATCATATTTACCCTCAGCCCAAACTCTATTTTGGCACACTTTTCAAGCTCAAGGCTTGGTTATGATTAAAAAATTTCCAAGTGCTAATCTCTTCCCTACAAGTAAAATGTGGATATAATTAATACTGTTTTGTTTACTTTGAGTTTGTTTTCTTTGCCAAACAAGAGTTTCTGTTTGTTTATTTTAAATCTCTTCTTTTTAAATGTTTTTGGCACTTGGATCAAAAAAGTATTTTAATTAATATTTTTCTCCTCATTAATCTAAAAAAAACACTGGTGTTTTCTAAATCGCAAAACCCTATTTGATTTGAGTTTAAAGAGATATGTCACTAGGAATATTGTTCTCAATTTGTCTGCAGTCAAAGCTCTGGTCATCCAGCAGCACTGATACTTCTTCTGGGCAAAAAGCAAAGTGGGACCAGGCTGGAAACAGAGGATTTCTCCACAACAAACAGGGACATGCCCTCACGTGGGCACATTTTCCTCCTGTTTCTGTACACAAGGAGTCATCTCAAGACTGAAGAACTGGCTGCTGTTATGGTGACCTATAAGTGTCTATACCTATGAAAGCTTTTTGGCACAGTAAGGGAATGCATGAACATAGGACAGGCTGCGGCAGTGTTGTAGTTAAGACAAAAAAAGGCTGTGGGCCTTCTGGGGCTTAAACCTACTTCATATGAACACAAGTCCAACTCAAGTTCAGAATTATTTTATTTGCATAGGGACTGCAAGACTGCACCACTAAATGCAATCAGTCCAGCATAAAGAGAAGGAAATTCTCTATAAAAAAAAAAAAAAAAATCCTGAAGAAATTAGGAGAGCTGAAGAAGAAGAGAGGACCTCTGAAAAAAAAAAAAAACCTCCCTGATCTGAGTCACTGAGTGGCCCCATGAACACTTGTGTGGAAAAGGGGACAATAGGAACTGCACAGGCTTCTGCCCAAAGAAAAATTAATAAAGTGAGGACACAGGTAACACTGTCACAGACTTAGCCCTATCTGCAACCCCTTTTTGGGGGTACTGGTTTACCTCACAGTTTAAAGACACATCTTTATAATGTACACAAGCTTAAGCTATCCCCAGCTGTCGAGAGGGGTTAGGTATTTGATTAACTTGGAAATAACTGCCGTTTTCCTTCAGAACAGAAATAAAACCAGCAGGCAGAGTCCAGATACCACAGGTCTACCAGCAGCCCTTGCCATCACTTCCATCCCTCTCACCCTAACCAACCATTCCCAGGGCCACACTGCAAGTCAAAACAGGTTACAAAATTCCCTTCCTTTCACAGGTTTTGCTGTTGGATGAGTTCCCTGGTCCTCAGCCCTGGAAGCAGCGTGTCTCTGAGATAGTGAGCTGCAAACTGCTACTGCTTCTGAGCCCCAAGCCAGGTACTGTGAATAAGCAGCATCCTGTGGCCAGAGGAGCGCAGGGCAGAGCACAGACAAGCTCATCTCTGCCCCCCGGCTCGCTGCTGCTCCCAGGGCAGCGGCGTCACCGCAGCATACGCTCAGCTCTCTGCGTTTCTTAACACGCATCTGCTGCTGCCTGTTTTAACGGCAAAGCACAACAGCGTAAAACAATTGCATATTACTTTTTAGGTCATTTCGGACAGATGGGCTACTTTCCAAGCATCACAAGTTTTTGTAAGTTGAGCCATGTCACCACCACTTTAGTCAAATGCCAGCTTTTTTTTTTCTGGTTACAGCCAAGTGCAAAGATGACAAATGTAAGTACAAAGGGAAAAACATCCTGTTGGAACAGTACTCCCTGTTTTCTCCGGGTGAGAAAAGTATAAGCGAAATTTCAACAACAAAACAATGTGATCCATCACTAATTTTTTTTTTTAAACCCATACCATAACGTGTAACTGTAAATTTCAAGATCTGCAGGAACGTAATACAAAAAAAATGAAGGAAACTGCTAGAAATCAAAAATACGCAACTCTGTGCTAGCATGGGTTTGCATAAGGATTATCAGGGTGTTTTCTGAAGCAAGTATCTTTTTCACCTTTTCAGCATAAACTTTGGAAGGGAATAAAGAATCATTTTTTTAATGCATTAAGCATTAAAAGACTGTATTAATTTAAGCATTAAACAGTAATATTAATTAAGCAAATTAAGCATTAAGACTGTAGGGAA
>NW_010529753.1:4008-7826 GCF_000687285.1 Phaethon lepturus
CAATAGATTTCTTCAATATTTCAAAGCAAATAATCTTAAGTTAAGTTTTGTTTATCTCATCTTTTTTTTCATCTAGCAATTCAAGATCTTCAGAAAGAATAGGTTCCTTGGTTTAATGATTGTTGACTGCTGTAAAACAAAGCAGCTCTGCTTTGCTCAGCCTTCACAGAAGGCTCCCCACCCCAGTAAATCTCTTTTTCGCAGCAGACAAGACTGAAGTCAGCTTGAAATTATATTTGTTGAAGTTTCTCAGGGAAGGGACAGATGTTTGTGAGCATCCACAGCTGGGGCTATTTAATTTAGCGTCCTTTCACTGCCCACTGCTGTCCCTTCTCCAAGACACTGCAACCAAACACCTTTGAAGGCAACGTCTGATTCAACCCAAGTAAAAAGGACTTGAGTAAACACTACCGTTCTGGTGAAGAGGGTAGAGACATCTCCTTTTCCAGCAATAGCTTTGCCAGCCGAAGGAAAGGCCTCTGGTGCCTGGAGTCCCCACTTAAGTCTGTGAATTGAACATTTCTTCCTTTCGGGTGAGGAATTGCCCAGCTAAGCTTCCTCTCCTCCTCCTCCTCTGCACTGTATGACACCAACCACGGCAGTTTCAGTGCTTGGGTGATCTTCCTCCAGCCTGGTGTTGAGGAGTACTATGATTAAGTCACATTAAAAAAAAAAAAAACAGAACAAAAAACACCAACAAAAAAACCCAACAGACTTTGAGTAAAGAAGCCAAGATGGGAGATGGAAACAGGCAGGGAGCAGCAATGTCTTCAGGTGACACAGCTGAAATCAGCAGAGGAGGAGCACCCCTACCCCTGGGGCGACCCGGGCTCACTTTGCACTGAGCAGGAGCGTGTACAAGCTTCCTTTGTGGCAGCTTAAGCCACGACAGCTGCTTTGAAAATGAGTCGGGCTATAACCTCATGTTCGTACCCCTGCTTGTAGGCAGCCTAAGCCTGCTGAAACATCTGCTTGATTCTGCAGATAATTCAGCATGATTCTGGAAGGTATTGGATTAAAAAAATGACACGAGGAAAGCTTCTGCTTCCATTGCTTCCTACTCTGACGCACTGTAAATCAAACAAACAAGCCAACCCCAAAGCCCCATTGTATAAGGGCAGGTGGAAGTGCAGTCAGACTGCAGGACAGAGGACACAGGGTAGAGGCACGGGAGGCTTTTGAAGAAGTGGCAGTTTCAGCAAATAAACCAGGCCTGATGCTGCCAGCAGCAACTGCCAGGACAGCATAGTAGGTGAAAGGCATCCAACATCCCACGACTGTCAGAGCCATCTCCTACCATCTGTGGGGAATGCTGGGCTGGCTGGGCAGAGCAACGGAAGGGCAGAAAAAGACATCTTCGTGTTGGCGTGAAAAAAGAGACAAAATCTATTAGGAGACTAGAGCTTTGGAGACTCCAAAAGGGAATCTTTCCTTCTTGTTCTTGCTGTTGAGGGGCTTTGGGCGAGGAAACCATCCTTGTGGTCTCTAGTCTATTGTCAATGTTCTGTTTCAGTTGTACTGCACAAGTCTGATATTCATTAATGGACATTAAAAAATTAGAGCCTATTTAGATGCGTTGATTTTATGTGGTCAAGCACAAATGACCTAAGTAATGAAACCTTTTGGACTTGGCAGCCAGCTGAGATTGAGACCCTTCAGGTTGTTCCCATTAAGAGAGGACTTAGATTGTGGCATGAAGCAATTCTTTAGTACAATCTTATCGTTTACAAAGAGTGTACAAAGAAATGCTGTTTCCCTGAGCAGGGAAAGGAATCCTATTGTTTTGGGTGTCCAAGAGGCATTTAAGGACTTCTTACATTTATCCTGCATGAAGGGCCATCAGCTCCAATGGAATTTCACCCAATTTTATAGCAGTGATCCCTTCCCTCTGTTCCACCCCAAGGGGTGACCTTGTCTTGTGTTTGCCTGTTATCTTCACTGCTACCTTAGCTGAGCAGACAGAAAGGAAAGCAAGAATTTACAGGTGATAGCAACTTAATTATTTAAAAGTGTTGTTTCATCAGGACGTTTTCTCCTCACCCCTTGTAGTGGCCATATTTTCATCCATGGGATGTCTTTGATCGTTTCAGCCAAAATTCCATTTTGGGGTGCAAAGAGAACCTTTGAGGAATGACTCTCCTGGCCCGAGCCATGCACTCAGGCTGCATGGAGCAGCCATCATCCTCATCTTCCAGAACCCACCATGGTCACCTGCTGCAGGTACCAGACCCCAGCCACAAGCTCATACTTGTCTTTCTCCGAAGATGGCTGAAACAAGCCATATTTTCTCTTCATACAACCTATGAAATCTTTGAAATGACACTGTTGCACCCAACATTCTTCACTAATGCAGATATAGATGAGAACAAGGCTGCCTTCTTCCCACCATCCAACTCATGTCTGAGGCCGTGCTGACCTACCAAACTGCAGATTGGAGCAATCAGAGGGGTGGTAATTTGTTACAGCCCCTGCAGTTGCAATCAGAGTGTCTCTGTCCCAGCTTTGGTAGCCCTGACACTGAATTTGGCACAGTGCTGATCCCCCAGTCCCTCTGCTGCTGCCACAACACTTGTTTCTCACCACCATCCTGTCCCAGCTCCAGTAACCCGCACCAGCCCTTGGCCCATTCCCCGTTCTCCTGCCATGGCCAGAGAACTTTTTCAAGCTGTCACATTCATCAGTGGCACCGGACATATACAGCTAATGTGACTGAAAAGGTTTTTCTGCAAGGGGAAATAGACAGCAGTAAGTAAGTAAATATTCTGTAAATGACATCTACGACTATCTGTATGTGTAGATATTCTGTAGTAACTTCTATCTTTAAATTAAATTTATTCTCTGCCCTTTTTACAGCTGTTTGTTGAGTGCTGGTGCTTCTTGCTGCACCTAAATCTCATCCTGCCTCAAGAACTCGCACTTAAATAGGGCAGTTTGGAGCGATGCTGCAGAGCTGAGCCACTAGAGTCAAGTCATTGAAAACAGAGGGTGTGGGATGGAGTGTCCCTAGGCTGTATTCCTCCCCTCCGCTTTGTTATGCTGTTTGCAAAGTGCTGAGGGAAGTGTTCAAATCCTGTCCCAGGTTTGCACAGGGCTCTCCGTAAAACCTGGAGTGATTCCCTGTGGAGCCCAGTCGGAGACGTCCTGCCTGCGCTGACTCTTGACAGCGGCATGGACACAGCAGTAAGATCACCCCTTCTCCGGGTCGTTTCCCCCTCGCAAATTCTCTGTGTCTGGCGAAAAGAGGACCTGGTGGGTTGATTTGTGTGCAAAAACAAGCGTATGGACCTGTCGGGAAACATCTCCTCATGGGTTAGTCCTGGCTAAGCGCACGTGTGGCGCGCAGCCTGGGAAGCACGCCCTGCCTCGGCCCTACAGCTACCCGCGTTTTCGACACATGCCAATACAAAGCCAGAAGCTTGAAATTTGGCGTTAGATCAAAAAGCCTGTATGAACAAAGTTAATAGCTGGGACAGTTCATATATCCCAAGTTCTTTGAGCACCACGGGGATGAGAGGAAGGATCTCGGCTGAACGTGCTATTCAACAACAAGCAGCAAGAAATAAAGAGCTGTGAAGATAATAAAAGGGGAAATTGCAGTAATGGGGATGGAAGGTTGCTGCCGTGGGAGGGAGGGTTTCAGGCGAAGAACGGCAGGAACAACTCTGGCAACGTTCCACAAATGATGTGCAGGTTTCTACAGCAGATGACATGGGAGGAAAAATGTTTATGTTTAAAAACATGGTTGTGTTTAAGGTTATATTTAAAAATTTTTATGTTTAAGGATGGGTTCCCAAGAATTCCTCAAAAAAAAAAAAAAA
>NW_010529753.1:7852-10138 GCF_000687285.1 Phaethon lepturus
AAAAGCCAATGAAGGGGCAAGTGATGGCAAAGCCAGAGATCACTTCCAAAATGAGAAGGCTTTCAGGTTAAGATTTTTAATAGCCAAAAAACACACAGAAACAGAAGGTCAGAGGGTGAGAGTCCAGAAACACGTAAAATTGTGCATTATTTTTGGAGATATGAGGTCAGGATTTAAGGCTTCTGTCTTGGGTGTCTGTGCCCAGGCGCTGGCAGCGGGGGCCGCAGGGGCAGCCGCTGTGAGGGGAGGCCGGGGCTGCCCCGCACCGGACACAGCCGGTTCCATCCGGCTCCAACGGACCCACCGCAGGGCCGAGCTGAGCCCCTCAGCCAAGATGGTGGTGCCTCTGGTAAAACATAATGAAGAACGGGTAAAAACCACTGTGCAGGGAGGAGTGAGGGAGAAATTGTGAGAAACAGCCCTGCAAACAGCACGGTCATGAAGAAGGAAGGGAGGAGGTGTTCCAGGTGCCGGAGCAGAGGTTCCCCAGCAGTCTGTGGAAGAAACCTCAGTGGAGTCGGCTTGTCCTGAAGGACTGTGGCTCATGGAAAGGGCCAACAGTGGGGCAGGGAGACGTGTGAGGAGGAAGGAGCAGCAGAGAGGGGCTGTTATGGACTGATCAACAGCCTCCACGCTGCCTGGGGTGTTTGGGGAGGAGGTGGAGGAGTCAAGAATTGAGGAGTGAAGTTGATCCTGGGAAAAGGGCAAGGGAAAGCTGCTGGTTTAATTTTTGTCTTTGCTTCTCACTGTCTAAATCTATTTTAACTGGCAATAAATTAAATTAATTTTCCCCAAGTCAAGTCTATTTTGCCCATGACAGTAACTGGTAAGTGATCTCCCTGTCTTTATCTCAACCCATGAGTCTTCCTATCTTATGTTCTCCCCCCGTCCTGTTGAGGAGGGGTTGGGTGGGCATCTGGCAGCCAGTCAAGGTCAACCCACCACAGCTTCCTATTAAAAATCTCTCCAAGATATTATGAAATTAGGTAAACAAAGGAGAAGGCTTATAGATGAAACTTTTGAGGTGCTTCCCAATAAAAAGAGTGGAAGGAGGGCATGAAATGTCCCACAGAAATGAAAAGAGAGTGGCTGGACAGGAATTAGAAGTGGAGGCATCTGGGGACACAATTTCTCTCCCAGTCATGGACGTAAGGAAGATCCATCTGCAATAGGAGAAAAGCTCTCTTTGGCCCAAACAAGGTGAGGAGACAGGAGCTCAGCATACCTGATACTATTTTATATTTTTAATCTCTTTTAACCCAATTTTTCATGTACAGCACTAGCAACTGGAACTTCTAAGCAATTCCTCACTTCAGTACTTTGAAATATGAAGCTTGCTAGGACAAAAGACTGTTTACCATGAATCTTTCTCATGGAATTTAAACAGTACACAACAGCAAAATATTTCTTTAATGCCAATAGGGCCCATATGTATGTATTTCTATATTTACATTTCTTTGTGTACCAAAGTGACAGTGACCCTGTTCTCCCTTACTCTAAATGCGTGGACCGCACACAGTTTCATGAGGTTTGAGACAAAGAAAGCCTGTGAGATCATTTGGTCTAACACCCTGTAAACACAGCCATCATTTCACCCGGTGATGAGCCCAGCTGGGATGGGGAGAGCAGCGCTGGGAGGTTCAAAAGACCCCGTCCATCAAAGGTGTGGCAAAGGTTAAAGATGCCTCCAGCTCTGCAAGCACATGAAAACCAGTTTGTGTTACTGGTGTGTCAGCAATAACAGGTTTTTCTCGGTTTCCACAAGTGATCCATTAATTTGGTGAAGCGCCACAAATGAGCACTTACAATAGCACATGGGAATTCGGACAAGGTGGTGCTAGCCCCAGCGCTGCCAGGAACCACCTCTCATTCATCTCTTCAGAAATATTCATTACCTCCACTTCCAGTTCAACAATTGTCAAAGGAGTACGTTTGTTGTCCTTGGGTAAAGGCTGCTGTGCGAGCGCTGTAATTAAAAGCTACAGCTTTCAAGAATGATGCTAACATATCTTTAGCTATCTGGCATTCAAACTCAGCTGGCATCCTTGATGAATAATTGGAAACCTCCCCACTGCAGTGACTTCAAACTCATAGTTCAACCATCGTATTACATCTTCTGAAATAAGGCAAGGTTTTGTAGAACAAGTATTGCTACACAAAAGGAGCACCGTTTTGTTTTCTTAACATCCTATACAGGCCAGCCTGCTAGGAGGAAACATTTCTACAGCCTTAGACTTCATGAGAAGCTCTTTCTTAATCTAAAAATGTCCGTGGCCAGCCCTGAGC
>NW_010529753.1:10169-11551 GCF_000687285.1 Phaethon lepturus
TGGGCAGCTAATGTTAGGGGCAGAGTCAGCCTCTTCTTCCTCCCAGGTACAGGCAGCCCTCTGCTACCTCTCCCTACCCACCAGGTCCTACTTGCCAGCCACCAGCCCACCTCCCCACAGCACGTCCAGCAGGGAGGGCTGGGGCACTCATGTAAGCTGCAGACAGAGCCTCGACACCGCTGCGGTAACGCAGCCTTGCAAACAAAGGGAGCAATACCTGCTTTGAAAGAGAAATTTTGGTTCCGAGAAGTCATCGCCTGGCTTTGACTTGCAGAGCTCAGCGTTATCCTCACAGATGGGGTGGCAACAAGGAGCAGCCTGCACAGCACTGACACATGCTGACAGGAAGCTTGCACAGATCAGTAGTAATTAGAAGCAAATCACAATTAAAATCTAAACAAATCAGAAGCAAAAGAGACTCAAAAGAGGGACCCAATGATTACTACTTCAAAATCAGACTAATCAAAACCATTATGAGTCCAACCATACGGAGGGGAACTACAAGGCCTGCACTGTTTTATTAACTCCTTATCAACTTGCCTCTCTAATCAGCACTTTACATTTGTGGCATAGGGAGTTATGAAAAAAAATTACAGATCCTTGAGGTGTTACTGCCCTGATTAAAGAAATCCATGTATTTCCTCTGGAGAAAAAGGCTTAGGTAGAGGTGCCTGTAGTAGGAACCTCATTTAAACAGATTGCCTTTAAGCCCAGGACTTGGCCAGTGAAGCTCCAGACATCGGCAATTTTAATATAAATCAAAAGCCAAGTGATGTGGGAGTTTTAAACCATTAATTAAGTTTTTGCATAATATTAATATTGTAGGAGGTAAAAACAAACAAAACACAAGATACTTTGCTTGTGTCTGTGCTGGATGCCAATTTTAACATTGCTATAAGGTAACAATATATATGAAAGGCAGTTTATATTAAAAAGGTTAAGAGAGAAGGCATCTTCAGAAGGCAAAACAAGCTATAAAAGATCTACTACAAGTTTTAAAATATACTTTTTTTCTCTGTGCATTAAATAATACTTTCTACTTATGAATCAGAGCACTTCCATCACCACCCCTAAACGCACATTGAAAGGGCTTCCAACTTGCCAAATCCCAATCCAAATTGCACTTGGCAAAAACACATTCACGCTACTTCACCGCCTGACTTTGCTTGTAATTATATTTATTTAAGACTACTTTAACAAGCCAGAAAAACACACGGGGTGGAAGGGGAGGGAAGATACTCCTACCGTACCAGCGGGTCTTTTTTCTCCATGACTGAAGTTTGACGTGGAAACTCCGCTTCTCCCTGGCCGCGGCAGCGGCTCCCAGCAGATGCGCTTGCCCGGGGAGGTCTCGGGCTGCCTTGGCCCCGGGCCGGCTCCCG
>NW_010529754.1:0-5737 GCF_000687285.1 Phaethon lepturus
AAAAAAAAAACTCTCTATAAAAATATATCTATATATGAAGCATCTAAAAGAATTACTTTACTGAAAAACATGGGAGATGCTGATGGTAGCAGAAGCTGTCATTATAAAGGTACAGAGATTTAGCGCTGGTGGGCCTTAAGAAATGCTTTTTCATAGATGTTGCTTTGTGTGCTACAGCCTCCCTGCGCTCAGCTCCATCACCTCCCTTCATCTGTACAGCCTTCGAGCAGATGCCAGTCCCGGTATCTCTCAACCCTCCTTGCACCTCATTCAAATTCAAGTAGTTCCTCTGTAACATGCTGAGCAAAAGCTTGCCACCTCTTATCCGAAGCTTTCAATCTCATAAGAAATATTAAAAGGCAAACATGAAAATTACAGGAAAAGTAACCAAAGGATTGTAACCTGCCACAGTAATGGAAAATCTGATTGGTCTTCAGTGCAGCTGGGCTGATGCAAAATAAAGAAGAAAAGTAGTGCTGTTCAGCCCTGTCTCTCTTAAATGTTGCCCTGTTGGGCAAGAAGTGAAATGCGAAATAAAGAGACGGATGGAGCCTTCTGGGGAAGTTGCAGGATGCACCATGCACTACAGAGGGAAGGCGATGGGTTCATTTATCCCTGGGAAAACAGGAGAATCTTAGGAAATCGGCCAAGGTAACTGGTGGGGAAAGAAAAAAGGGAGGTGTCAGGGGTGCCAGTGTCAGTGGCGCTGCCCTGCTAAGATCCCTGCCAGGCTGTGCATCCTGACGGACCATCCCGGGACGGAGCCCAGAGTCCTGCCGACAGCCCTATCCTGGATCGGCTGCATCACCTCTGTGTGTCTCCGCTTCCCTCTCAGCAAAATCATTTCAAGCGCTGCCTCTTTTCCACACAGCATTCTGGATACCCCTCTTTCCCAAGCTGCAGCTTGTCCCAGCCCAGCCCCACCAAACCCCATCTTCTCGCCTGAGCTTCTGCCCTACCGAGCTAAACCAACGAACCCCACTTCCAAACACCATCGCTCCCTTTGCCAGGTGTGGAAAAACAACTTGCCCATCGAGCTGTGCAGCTTCAGTTATCAACTCGGCACTCCAAGACACTGCACCACTTAGAAACAGGCAAGGGCTATTAGCAATAACGAAACTGGGGAGCCTAATTCCCCACGCAAATGAACTTGGGGGGAAGGGGATTACATCTCCTGATACGCACAAAGTTGAGGATCTGGCATCAATGTCTCTGTTTAAGAGTCTGACCTCATTCCTGCCTTGTAAACAAGCTTCGAAGTATGAATAATAATAAAAAAACCTCATTTTTCTGCAGAATCATTATATTGTTTTATTATTTTCCTATTCATGCTGCCAATAATAAATCACATTATGAAAGACGTTCATATTTGTTATACTATTTGGAGCTCAACGTAGCTGGCATGCTTTTGTATTAGCACTATGTTACCAAGCTCAGACTCTTGTTAATAACTTTGGAGTTCCCAGCACATACTTTTCATAAGGCAATGCAATATCGAGTAAATACTCTTGAATGAGCAATACCATCCAAAAATCCTGGTCTCTTGGAGGGGTCAGCAGGGTGGCTTTGGGCTACAGAGCTCCTGCAGACGTTGGTAAAGGAGAAAGAAAAACTTAAGGGGAGTTAAGTGATGCAAAGGGACACACGCAGCGTAAAGGTCACGCTTGCATGCTTCTCCTCCAACACCAAACTAAGTCAAGAAACAGCAGAGAAGGCTGAATTCCTCCAAATGATTTCTCCGCTCATTTAAATTGCCCCTTCATGCTGCGTAATGTATGTACCCACGAAAGTATCGCCCACTCAGCAACCTGAACATGGGATTTTTATCCCATTTACAGATGTGACTTGGGGGAAGGATGAAGCTGAATGAGCTAGAGAAGACCACGAAAGGAACCAGGGGATGAACTTCTACCAAGCCTACAATCCCTTTCTAATAACTAGGTTGACCATAGGGCCACAAAGAGCTTTAAAAGCGACACACAAAGTTGCACCCATCTGCCCGGGCATAAAAAGACTCCTTGGAGGATCACCAAGAGGAGAATGTGGGCCTGTTGAGGAGTTCAGTCTGGACTCAGAAGACCTTATCCAGAGTGGAATGGCAGACAAATGGAGGTACCAAGAAGGAATTCACCCAGCAGTTAGTAGGTAAATACAGCACAACTGTAAACAAATCCAGGGTCTTAACTCTTGACTTCACCACTGAATCCAGAGCATCAACATCCCTTGGTGCCAGTGCAGTGGGATTTGGGACGTACCTTCTCTGCCAGCTTCCTTTACTAAAGTGCAATTTAGCACTTCAGGTTTGTTTCTGCATGCTCAGCCCCAGGGCTCGCTGCACAGTAAGGGCAGGCAAACCTCCCAGGGCAGCAGCGCACAGCAGCAAGCAAAACAAAACCGGGACCTGGCTGGTGCATGCGAGAAAAAGGGAATCATATGGTTGAAGAGAAGAGTAATTGTAGTGGAAATTCAAAATCACTTCAGTGAGCCCATTTCATGCCGTCATTCCTGCCCTTGTAAATCAGCAGCAGCAGCAGCAATTTATTCCTAAACAGCAACAATCCTGAATGGGGAATGAAATGAAATAATTGTGTTTTGACCAGCTTGAGACAATTCCTTTGCATGTAGATACATATTTATAAACACGGGTGTCAAGTAAAGGCACTCCATCACGGTCATTACCTACTTCAACGTGCCTGTCACCAGTGAGAGTCCTGCAGCACCGCGAGGGCAAGAGGAGCTCCTCCTGCAAAACTTTGCCAAGAAATTGGTATTCACACCTGGCGCTCACAGAAACCAAAATAATTAATCAGTGCTTCAAAGGAAAAGCAATGCCAGAGTAGCCTGTGCAGACCCCTGCCTGTGCATCTGAGCCCCAGACCAGGACTCTCCTGTTTTTGGCATCGTCCTGTGCCATCCCCAGCCAGTCCCTCCATAATTCCTACACAGGTTTACCTTAGCTCTGCCAGTTCACCTCTGTCTTTGCTTACAGCAGTCCTTACTTCACACCCCTTGGGCCATGCACCATAAGCTGCATTTCTTTAAACCTTAAGATGAGACAGATGCAGCCTTTTGCTATCCATTCACACGTAGCAGGAGATGCTTAGCCAGTCAAGAAAGAAATTCGCTGGAAGAGGCGTCGCTCAAACCCGCTGCAGGCTCTCCAGGTCTTTACAAACCTCTGATTCATCAGCTTGCAGGGGATGTAACAACCTATATCGCCTTTGGCTATCTTCTATTCCTTCATCCCTCGATCAGAACATAATCAACTGGTGGAAGAAAAAATCTGACATACAACCACCTTTCCTTTTAACCGTCCTCAGGAATGTACCTGTCAGTCTTACACCTCACTCCGCAAATCCCCGGGTGATTTGGACCTCCCTTAGCCTCTGCGTTACCTTCCTAATAGCACTGGCAGCCTGTGCGTTGCAGAAGAGAGAAGCCAGCAGCGAAGACCCATTTACAGAGGAAAACAAAGGTATGGTACATTTGAATGACAACTCTCAAGGTACATCAATCAAAACGTTTTCTAGGAGAATACTCTGCCTTCCCCTTCACCCCCCTGCCCCCAAAGTATTTGGCAAATGATGAAAGCAATGTCAAACTTTGTCTGTATCAAAGTTTTCAGCAGAAGACCTCTCAGCTCATTTTCTAACAGTCTCTACTCCAGGTGCCGGATTGCCTTTATGATCCCACTAGGTCTAGCAGCTGGAAAGCCTTCCAGCCTCTTTCCTTCCTATTGATTTCACTAATTATTATCTTTAGTTTTAGCCTCATTTTCTTAAGCTGTCCTGACAGCCTTGTTGGTCCATCAATCAGTATCTCCTAAGTACTTCTGAATTTCTTGGTGAATCTCAACCCAACTTGACAAGGGATGATGAGACTCACTGTTAAGGGGAAAAAAGAAATAAAATCCCCACCACAACAACAACAACAACAAAGCAAGACATCAAAAGAGTCCCGGTGAAGGAAAGCAACCCCCCTCTCTGCAGCTAAAGCAAATAAAATATACCCTGCCGCAGCACAAGTTTCTTATTTCTCACCACCATTGGAAAAGGGAAGACAGTGCTCTTCTCACAGCAAAAACACAGCACAGGCTACAAGACGGGGAAAAGGAAAATATAAGTGAAATAAATGGAAAAATTTCATTAGGATGCTTGTTTGAAAAATATAATACAGATAGGGAAGATCTGCCAGGGGGAACAAACATTATCTCGATTAAGATTCAGCTGCAGTGGAGTATCAGAAACATGCCTCCTCGGAGAAGGTTGCCCTCTGAGCCTGCCGTGCCCAGAATCTCAAAGCAGACGAAAAACAATTTCAATACATTTTATTTCTTTTTTTCTTTCTTAAGCCCAAAAACGTCACTAAATGCCACTTTGACCTTCAAGTTTTACTTCCACTGCAGCGAGCCCCAGGCATCTTTTTGGCAGGGTCCATCAGCGAACCTTTGGCATGACACTCATTCCTCTGGCCAACAAGAAGGGCATTTCCTCGAGGCTTTGCAGGGACCATGCACAAAGATCCCCTTTCCAGCCTTTGGCTGCACAGGCCTGATCATGCTCAAGTCTAATGATGCCACAGGTTCCAAAGGACCAGCGAGATCTTTTTATTGTGCTGTGAATGGTGGGTTGATAGAAGAAAACATCTAAAAGAAGGTGCCATCCCATGGTTTGCTGGCACATGCTTTGGGAAGTGCACTTTGGGTGTCGTTTGGGCTGAGACGGGCAGATGAAATCAGGGCATTGCTGTATGGGAAAACCATGGAAATCCAAGGTAATGCCAGTTTTTGCTTCACCAAGTCCTAGTTTAAGTAGGTGGTGCAGGACAAGAGGAAAATTCAGCAAGGGGCTGGGAAGATTCAAAGTGGCATTAAGACAAGGGAGAAATACAAGCAGACTGCTCTCTCCCAAGGCAGAGATGAATTGCTGGGCCACTGGAAGCAAGTTTCTCCTGTACAATTAACATGGTAACACATGCATTCGTGTTAAATCTGAGCTCTTGCCACTGCCGTTGTGACTTGGTCCCTGTTCTCAAGATTATATCTGCCAGAGCTTGTTTTTGAGCACCCCCATCACCCTTTTGTCCTCACCTTACAGCTCTTTGGGACGTTTTAGTCTCTTTTCCAAAGGTGTTGAACATCCCTGCACCAGGCGCCTCGGCAGCTAGCAGCAATTTCTGGATTGCATTTGGAGGCCTGATTCCCACAGTCCAAACCACAATTATCCAAGATGGTTTTGCTTCATGGACTGAAAACAAAACCTCTTCTCCCGTCTCCTGCTGCTCCTCAAAATTGATGCTTTGATAAAGGTGAGAATACTTACAAACAAACACATAGTTCTGTTATTACAGTTGCTGCTATTTGATTATGTTATTAAGATGATTGCTTTGCCAGCTTTGCCACAACACTGGCTTTTACTAGCTGGCAACGCGGCTTGCTTTACACTTGCGAGGACAGATAAGTGGGTGAGATTTACACACAGGATGACAGTCAGCTACATTACCCGACCTGATAATTTGCACTTCTGGAGCCCCGACTGGAGCAAAAAAGGCCACTGCCTCTTTTCCAACCTGCTTGTTTTACGTTCGCTTTGGTTTTGCTATCAACTAAATGCACTCAAGGGTAAAGACTCCTCAGGGACCTGTGAAACGGTGCTATTGCAAACACAACATCTATATTTGTTGCCAAGGCAATGGCTAATAACATTAAAATGGAACATGAGCCCTTTTTTTCAGCAGG
>NW_010529754.1:5768-63641 GCF_000687285.1 Phaethon lepturus
AGTGGGAGATGATGAAGGGAGGGGGAAAATGCAGTCTACCAGGTCTCCGTCTGGCACAAGTTGGGGGTTTTCATGTTGGAGGGCTCCTGATCTAATAAGGACACACCAAGGACAAATTGGCATCCCAGCCAGGATGCAAAGATGATGGAGAAACCTGGCAAGCCTGAGCATGGTGGTGCCTAGGTCTTCAGAGAGGGAAGAAATTACAGCTCAGGGCCACACGACTTCCCTCCTGGCCATCAAGACTAAGTTCTGCAGAGTGCAGAAGTCTCCAGGATGACCTTTCCTAGACAGACGCTAGAAACCTATTACTGAGCGCAAGCCAATTTGCTTTGCAAGTGTAAGTGGCAATTTTCCTTCTTAAATACATTACAGCTGAAGGTAAATGGCTATAAACAGAAAGTTACTTCTCACTCCCTGCACAGAGAGCTCTCCCTGTGGTTATGAGCTGTGATCTTAAAAAATACTGTTGTGAGACACCAGCAGCACAGGACATGGTTGTTTTCTACCAGCGACTTGCATGCTTAGCTTTTATTAAGAGAGGAAAAAAAAAAAGATTAAGTGATAGTATCCACAGGGGGCAAGGACTTCTTCAAATATCCTTATGCAGCAATTTTAACAGGGAGTGAAAAATTAGGAGCAAGGTTTAAGGTCTCTTGCATTTTATTCTGAGTAGGTGCACTGGCTGAAGAACAACAGCTTGCAAAGCATCTCATGCAAATGCAGCGAGGCTTGGCCATGGGCTGATGATTATGTGAAGCACTCCAGTATCATGAGCTGGGGCAGCAGGAGGAAACCCAGGGACTGGGAAGAGCTGCCCTGCAGAGAGTACAGTGCTTGCCACAGTCCTACTGCAGGCTCCAAAGAGCCCCCAAGACTGAGGGACACCAAGGCAATAAAAAGGAGAGGTGGGCTGTATGACAGGGGAGACCTGTCCTACCTTCCCACTGTCTGAAGCTCTCACATCAGCCCCAGAGGAGAGATTGTTCCCCCCATCTCCGCTCAGGGCTTGTGGTGGCCAAAGAAAGGCATCTTCCCCTCCCAGCCACTCTTACTGCCTCTTCGGGATGCTTAGCGAACAAACCGAGATTAAATCCTCTAATCAGCATCTCTTAAAAGCAGTGTAGGATTCCCTTCTTGTTGATCAACTTATTGGTCTTTCCCATCCAACACCTGCCTCTAGCTGTAGCGTGATATCTCCAGACAACCTAACAAAAAGGCAGGGTAATAATACAATACACCTTAGAGAATATAATCCTTCTCATCTATTATTTTGGCCTGACATTTCTGTTCATTAGGAGGACACTGTGTACAGGCATCGTACATCTTCATTGGAAACCCACCGTTTCTATTAAACGTAATTATTTCTCCCTGCGGCTTGTATGCTGAAGATGGTTACTAAAAAGCAAGTGGCTGCTACGGAAAGGTTTCGCAAAGCTCTCTTATTAACAAACGTGTGTTGCAGCAGCGTCCGCAAACTACCCGAGACTGGATCCACAGATTTTTGAGGTTTTGTGGGACCACTGCGATCAGCTATTTAGACCTCTGGCCTCAGCAGCACTTGAGGGCTTCCCCATGTTAATGCCCTCTTGAACTACGAAATTAGGATGTCAGCAAAACATCTGGTTCCCACTGAAATTTTGCCAACAACAAAGAATCTACCATAACCCCTGGCACGTTGTAGCAAGTGCTAATTAGCCTCCCTATTAAAGGTATGGCTTATTTTCTAGCCTGAATTTGTTTGGAAGCTTCATCTTCCATCTACTGGGTTTTATTACATCTCAGACAGGCAGACCAAAACACTCATCTTCTTAATTTTGCTTTCTTGGGATCAAGTTGTCCCTTCCTCTCACTTCTGCTGTATATTATCCAAACTCAGAAGCACGAATAAAAATCTGGGTAAGCCAAGCACTGAACTTTCTCTTTTTGTTTTCCCCCCCCCTCTTTTGGTCCAAATGATTCCCCACCAGTAACTTTATTTTGTCTAAAGCACTTATCTTATTTGCAAAGCTATTTCTAGCCTGACTAAAACAGAAAGCGTTTACCAAGTCATTTTCAAAGTAGTGGCACATCCTCTTCTGGCAATTCTGTATCAGAAACTTGCCGTTGTCTTCTTTTGAAATGAAATGTTATTTCAAAAATAAGCAAGTATCATTATAGCATGGTTTGCATAAGTTGAAATGAACAAATGTAACCAAGTTGAAGAGGTTCGTTTGGGTGGGGTTTTGTTTCTGTTTTGGTTTTTAAATGGGATGTTTTCGTAACGTTTCAAAACGTTGGCATTTTGTCATGTTTCAGGATGTAATGGCTGCTCTTGACTGAAGAGGGGAGCCCAGATAAAATGTTTTGACAGGAGTTTAGGATAGCCAGAGTTAGGAGAGATGAATTTCATCCTTGATATCAAGAGATGGTCAAGCACATAGAAAAACATTAGTAGCTCTCTGGCACTGGGACTCATCTGAGCCTTTTCAGTTCCCAGAGTCTCAAAACTAGAAAAAGCAGTTCTGTGCTTATTTAGTGGAATATCTTTATTCAACCCTAAATGTATGCAATCAGCATTAGCTTGATGTACTCCAGCCAGCAGCGACTTGGGGGACTGACTCGAACAGGAGACTTCATGAATATTCTGCAGACTGACATTTGTTTGCAGTATTTGAATATTTCCTAATAACCAGGGGGGGAAAAAAAAAAAAATGCATACCAGGAGGCCAAGCTCATGAATGCTTTATAAAGTCAGGTCTCCCCTGAAATATCATAAATAGCAAACACTGCTTGCTACATACAGATATGCAAAAACCTTTTGGCTTTTCTGCCACCTGCCCTCCAGTGGGAGCTCCCCTTTTTGAGCTGGCTCTGATGGGCAGCATCCCCCAGCTCCAGCTCCCGTCTGTAGGATGCAGGGGAGGAGGTGGCCACGACTTCCCAACGCTTCCGACATCCTTGCAGGTTGCTTTTTAATGGAAACATAAAAAAAACGTCTTGCAGTGGCTTTGTATCCTACTGGTAGTAGTCGCACCATGGCTGGAGAAATCATGGATTACTGGTATTTTTTTATGAGCCTCATGACAGCATCTCTGAGCCTCAGTCCTGAAGCAGCACGGAAATTGTGTTTTATTCTTAGTCTGTTCTATCTTCTCTCTTTCACATCATAAGCTTCACCCCCAAAATAGAGCTTTCAATCTATGCCACCCCTAGTACTTGAACACAAGGGAAATAAAACACACAAGGTAACTACAGTCACTAAGGATGCGTACGCGTATTTCCTCTAGCTCCTCCTCAGTGACCCGTATTTAAAAAACCTCAATACTTCAGCTTTTTTTCCAACCTTGGCCTGTGCTTGTAGAAGGCAAGCAAAATGCATTTTTATTTGCTACACAGCTTTCTCCAACCATTCAATCTTTCTGGCCTTATTTATTCTTTTCCAAAGTCAGATGATCACTATCTAATGTTAGTATTTCTTTGTACTGAAGAAGTACAGGGATTACTCATAAAAGCTCTGCTCCTGCATATTCTGAACAGTAAATAGTGGGATTTTCAAAGCCTATTTGGCATTGGCCTAAATCTGCCTTTCAAAACTCCTTCGTGACCAAACCAGTTGTCCAAAACACTTCTTGTTGTCTCAACAGCTTGATAATTACGATCGTGCTGCCTCGCTTGAAACAGATTGCTTCAAGCTTGAGGATTAATCTAGTGACGTACGGTGAAAGTCAGGAAATTCAATTCCTCTTAAAATACTCAGAAAGCACCAAAAAGCTTCAAAGGTGTTTGAAGCAGGCAGGACAGATATCTCAAGTCAGACACTGAAGAATGAATCAGTCACCTGACATTTCTTTTACCATCAGAAGAGAGAAATGAGCACTTCTAGCAGGTAAGTCTCCTCAAATGCCTATTTCCAGCTGAGACATATCATCCGCCGAGGTTGCCTGTTTCTCTCCATTGACTAAAAAAAAAAAAAAAACAAACCTGGGAGTACAAGCTTCATAGCTCACACTTTTAGACCCCACCTGAAACATTAAACCATCTTCAGTAATACCAGCATGGCACAACATACTAACAAACTGCAGGGGATGCCTTCCATCTGAGCTTTATTTCAGATGTTTTCCTTGCACTCAAGGGATTCTCCAATCCAATCAAGTGCTTATTAAGTGCCCTGAGCTGTTATCAGCAGAGATGTACTGCTGTAGCCAAATTAATGCAACGTTGTCAAGGATTAAGTCATGCCTGGCATGTAATTTTTCTGCTATAAAAATCTGCGCGTGTATCCTGGCAAGCCTGTCCCAATGGCCTCCTGGTTCACGCTCCTGCAGCCGGGTCCTGCAAAGCCACTGGAGGTCTGGTATTTTGGGGGTTTTTTTGGGTCTGATATTTTGCACCATCATCCACTTGGAAATGTTTGGCTAATTAGAAGCTCAACCCTGAAAACTTCATTCAGCAAAACTCCTCCAGCGTCTCCAGCAGGAGATCTGAACTCGGCGATCCCAACTATTGTGCTCTGCAGGTCGACAATACCCTGAACAAACAGACAGTTTATATTTCTTTGCCTTTAGTTATAAATCAACTTTAATTACGACGACGACGACAACGACATCAGCAACAAAACTGAGCCAAACTGCTGGGCCCATTCTTCTCCCACACTAACTATCACAAATTAAACGGTGAATTGTATTGCGCTCTGGGTATTGTCATGCAAACGAAGAAAAACAACTTGCTTTCCAATTTGCTCATGCAAATATAGACTGAATTGTTGAGACAGAGAATATATTTTGCCATCTCAGTGGTTCTGCAGAAGATAAGAGGAACTGCAAAAGTTTTGCAATTTGTAAGCTGGCAGGTTATTAAATAAATAAATAAGAACAGCGCCCTGCAAACCCAAATGTTTAAATAACATTACAAGTAAACTGTCAAGGTCAGCAAATAATACATTTAAACAATCTTGTATTCCTTTTGCCTTTCTGCAAAGACTATGCTATAATTTATGGGTTTATTTCCTTTTCAAAGAACTTTCTTGATACAGTCTCAAACTCTACTGGAATATTAAAAAAATGATAGCAAAACTTTCCTGCCTGAATGCTATTGCACAGTGCTCTGCATTCACAAGCTGGTGCCCGTACCTCCGTACCACGGGGCAGGCAGCACTGCAATACCAGTTTCTGTGAAGTTATACTCCCACCCAATAATTGTATTAATCCAGAAAAAGGTATGCAGACCGGACTACATGTGCAACACCCACCGCAAGACGAAAATTTCTGTAGAATTTCAGAAGAGCTAAAGAAAACTAAAAAAAAGGCAATTCAGTCATGATCGCTGAGGACCTGCTGTTATTTTTACCTTTTCAGGACTAAACGAAAGCTCAAGAACAATTACACAAAAGCCTGAGCTCTCCTCCCAGTCTCCTTGCATGTTTCATCTCCATGGTTCTGATTCTCAGTCTTTCCCTTTTATTCTACACCCAAGAGGAGCTCCTGCTCTTACAGGAGTTTTCTCCATGCCCACATAGCTTGTGTGAAGGCTGAACTACCCAGCCTTCTGCAGGATAACCTTTTGATGGGTACATTTTCACGGTGTCACCTACAGCTATGGACAATGACACCGTTAAATACCACCCACAGCCGTATGTCTTCCAGCTCCACATGGCCTGGCTGTGGCGGACAAAGCTAGATGGCTTCCACGCTGAAGTCACCCCCAACACCTATAAACTCAAATCCCCACTGCCAGGGACAGCAACAGGGGACAAAGCCCCAAAAAAAGAGCTGTTGACCCACGAGGCAAGGAAAGGAGATGTCCCACCCACAACATGTCCCCTTGCCTGGGCCACCCCCCCTTCTTCAAGTCCAACTCCTTCCATACCAACCCAACAAGCCCAAACTTGCCCAGCTCGGTAGGGAGACAGCAATCCCACCTCTCGTTAGGGTTCAGTGAGAGAGTGCTTCCCTCTCCTCCTTGATTACATGCTCAGTTGCTCTGGCACACTTGGCCGCTAGAAATAAATTGATATTATTCTTAATAACAGCTCCATTTGGGTTTGGTAGGAGGGAGTAAATGCCGAGGCTCTGATCATAGGCAGCGAGCACGGAGAGGGAGCGGGAGGAAGGCTTCTGCAGAGCAGCTGTCAACCCACCCTGTTTGTTTGCCGGAGACTAAAAGCATGTAATTCACAACTTCTGCACGCTGGAGAAGTTATCATTTGGAAGTTGTTGCTCTGCAGTGGCTTGACAGTCTAACAATACAAAATAAATCTATTCACGCTGCTTTGGTGAGACCGAATCCCGGGAATGTGCTGCAACAGCAGAGAGCAGTGATAAGTTCTTGTAACTTACAGCAACTCGGTGCTGTCCTCATTACCATATATTATCTTACTGCACACACAAGAAACCTTTCCAATGGACTTCAGTGTTGCTGAGTTTTTATTCCCTCCTCTGTGTTAAAGCGGAAAGTACTTTGTGCAAGCCCAGAGCCCTCCAGATATCGCTGGGTTTGAAATGCCTGAAAGCTGCAGCGCTTTTGCCGGTTCTCTGGCCAGTGCAGTGGTGCCAGCAGCGTTTCTGGAGTCTTGTAAAGAGGATTCACGGCTGGATTTTGTGCTCTGTAATGCACAGGGACTTAGCACATCATCTCCTGCCAGTCTCCCTGTCAGCCTAGATAGGGTAGGCCTTTGTAGCAGAGCGGTGATTAAAAGGAGGGGGAGAAACTTCTGCACCAAGGGGAAGAGCAAAACCAAGGCAAATTCACAGACTTCAGAAATGAGGCACCAAATTAATCAAAGTGGACAGGGAAGGGAACAGTGCTCTGCCTATCAGTGGGATCTCGGATGCACCACTGTTGATGAGAACGGACAGCAAGACATCTTCATTTCACCTGCTCATGCTCGCAGAGACAGATGCAGCATGTGTCAGCGTGCATGGACTTGCACTGAGATAACACAGATGCCAATAAAGATGCATCCAGCCTGTTCGCAAAGCCTGCCTGATGTCATTTCTTGCCTCATCTCCTGCAGCTTGTGCACGATGGAGCTCTGGAAGGGTGCGTCCATGCCCACCGCTTCGCCCAGTACACAAGCCCTACTCTGTTGGCTTAAGCAGATGCGCTAAAGCAGATCTGCAATGCTTTACAGCAAGTGAGGGGCTCAGCTGAGAGAGATACTCATCAGCAGGCAATCATAGACACATGTGTAGCTGTGGGGCTTTTACAGAAAGAAAAATGTTGTCTTTTAAAAACTGCCTCTGGTTTCCTGGCTCAGGAAAGCTGCTCTTTGAGGATGCTGTGCTGAGCCCCGGCCCAAATGAAAACACCCTCACCCAAGAAAGGAGCTTGAGTTGGGATGGGAGCTGCGCGCATCCTCCTTGGGCAACTGAGCAGAGATGGCAAAGAGCGTGAAGGGTACACGAGTGATTTCCTTCCAAACCAGAGGAATTGTAAAAGACTCAAAGCATCAGACTCAGCACCCTGATGAAGCCACTCTGCACCTCCTGTATGCAGCCCGTTTGACAATCTCTTTTCCTCCCCTCCAAGTGGATTTTGGCTCTAGAAAGACTACTGGTTGTGCTAAAAGTTCAAGTTAGCAATTGCCAAGCACCAGCTTATCTCTAAAAGCCCTGCTCGGGGAAGGGCTTTTTGAGTTTTTCTGTGTGGGATTTAGGGTTTTCTCTTGTTTTTC
This sequence comes from Phaethon lepturus, assembly GCF_000687285.1. Classification (NCBI taxonomy): domain Eukaryota; kingdom Metazoa; phylum Chordata; class Aves; order Phaethontiformes; family Phaethontidae; genus Phaethon; species Phaethon lepturus. The sequence goes on from NW_010529754.1 coordinate 13,423, forward strand.
CTGAAAATAAAGACTCTGAATGCACTGATGCAGGCAGCACTGAGAGCCTTCCTCAGGGGATGGATGAGCAGCTAAAGGGAATGGGAGGCACCATCCCCATGATCAGTTCGGCACGTGATGTTATCTGCGAGACACACACATGCTATATATTGCAAACTTGTATACACCTGGAACTGATGACTTTCAGCTTATTCCCTTGCACCTAAACCAACCACCTGATAAACATCAAGATTGCATCCTGCTGGTAACTCCTTTTTCCAAATCAGAGAGGTTAAATTAAGTTTGCTTTTCCTCTCTATTCCAGCTAGGCTAGAAATCACCCTGCCAAAATCCACAGTGCCGCAAGCTGGGGTATCTCATCCAAATTCCCCCACCCTCCAAAACCAAGCTGGAAGATGCATTTCTACTCATGCCTTCCACACGAGCAAGCTTTTGCAGCTCTCAAATCCCAGTTTGCCGAGTTTCTGTCCGACTCAGATTCAAGATTTGTGTTGGGATGGATTTTAATTGAACAGCGTCTCTTGTCTCTTGGTTAGGGGATCAGCACATGGGTAACGATTCCCAATTTATTCCTATAGCTGGATGCTCAGTAAGCAGGCGACAGCCGTAAGCGTTTCTTGACAGGCGCTTGGAAATATAATGCGCCGCGGGTTGTGTTTCCTTCCTCTTAATGGGATGCAAAGCTCCGTTTTCAAAAGAATATGCTAACATTTTAAGCTCTTTTTGTTAGTATAAATGATAATGTAGTCAACACAAGGGCCTCATCTCTCCTTGAAGTGAATATAATTCTTATTCACCTTAACACATATGCATGAGGCTTAAGAATAAACCTTAGACAAGTTCTCCTTGAATGGGCTTCACTGAAGGCTTTGCTCCCAGAGAGGAGCTGATGGAGGAGTAAGCGAAGCTGTCCTCTACTGGTTAACCAAAGGATGGACTCGAGGCCTCTTAAAATTGTACAAGCTGATGCAGCTCCTCTTTTCCTACAGTGCCAAATGAATTCTTTCACTCTCAGTAGAATTATTTTTTAGAGGAAGGATGCAATAAATAATCTGCATGAAATAGAGAGGTCAGGGTGTTGTCCAAGAGGTGAGGAGAACTTTGCTACAGGCAAATGACAGAGAAAGTATGGAGTAAAGCTATAAAAGACAAAAGCTGTGGGTCATTAAGAGCATGAACCTCTCCAAACCCCTTCATTGTCTTTCTTCAGGCTCATGGTGCTTACCCATTCCTAAGGATCAGGATTACCTCCATGTACACAGCCTCTCTCAGAACAAATTCATCCTGCCGTCTCTAAAAGACATACAAGGAAAAATATACGAGCGGCACTCAGATACAGGAAGAGAGGAGGCGTAGAAACCCTACAGGGGTATAAACCTCCTTGTGAGGTTTATGAAACCACTGTTCTCCTTGTTTTCAGCGCACGGGTTCCTCATCATACCTGGTTTACATACAGCCCACTGACAGATTCAGAAACAAACACGTCTTGATTTACGGGATTACAAAGGAAGGATCAATTCCACACTGTCAATCCCTCCGTTTCATTAGCGACTGATTGGGAGGCATCAAATCCTGTCTTCCAAGAGTCAAACCCGTAAACAAGACAACATTGTTAAAAAAAAGAAAACAACTGCCAGATGCCAGAGATTGCTACGAGACCGCAGCGCGAATAACAATTTGGGAAATAATTGAGCTATTCCTGTTGGTGATGAAACAGAGCCCTGGTGGGACAGGCAAAAAAGATTTCCCAAAGTTATTAACAACTTAAAATTATGTTCTCCCTTACGGAATGAAAAATGGTGCTGGAAGGAGAAAAAGGGAATCACTGGTAAAAATGTCCTCCCCTCCTAAATTTTCGATACAACCTCACCATTTCCAAAGCTGGGGAGGTGCTAGCTGGGTTCCTTAGGAAGGACTAAACTCACCCATGCTTTCTCCTAATGCACCAACTGTCATGACTGTCAGTTCACCTCCTTTCATGGAGATTAGAATTCATTTGTAAAAGGAAAAGAGAAAAGTGGGAAAAAAAAGAAGAAAAAGAAAAGGTATTTAATTGGCAACTGAATTCCTCATGAAACAAAGAGATAGATTCACGCAAAGAATAGGGAGAGCTGTTTTGATATCTGAATTTTAATGACTCCATGGCATCCCTATTTGTTATGTATCTGCTTTCGAAATGTCACGGCTGGCTCTAGTGGTAATTACTGAATTTCAACATTTATAGAAAAGCAGCACACACAGTATGGAGATAATTGCCCAGTTGGATAGTCATGAAGGATCCAGGTTCCCCCCACCCCCCCCCCCCGCGACTACAGAATTTCGGTAATTATCACTAGAACCACTTGTTAAAAAATCAGAAAGCAGGTAAACAACAAACACCAGTGTGGTTTATTCACTAAAATTCAAAAAACACATCATCATATTGATCTTGAAATTACAAACTGCTACATCTTGCAAAGCGCAGAGCCCTTACGCTACGCCAACATTTAGCATTGCTGTACGTCATCCAACAAGACATTTTCCTAATGGGAATTGTTATGTAATAAACATTATTGTGTGACATTTGCAGGTAAAAAAAATCGATTCATGACCAGGTTATAACATCAGCGATGATCAGACCACAAATTATGAGGCTTGGGGTGGATCAGATGCTAGCACAAAACATGAACCATCCACCAGGGATGCAGCTCTCCAAGGACCAAGATGCTTCAAAACATTTTGGGGGTTTCCTGCTCATGTTCCAGCTTAAACTACACGTGCACCTTTGGCACAGCCTCTCCCAAAATACTCCTGCATCCACAAAAAAATCAGAACAGAAAGGGCGGCTCAGCTCCCACCTGCACAACTCTTTCCTCTTCTCTTTGTAGGAAATCCTATCACCATCTCAACAGGCAGGAAAATCAAGACACACAGACATAAAAATCACCCTTGATTTCATACAATGCATCACTACGAGGGCCGCGATGGCATTATATTCTCCATCTCGTGCGCGCACCACCCTAAGAGTCACGGCAGCATTCAAAGCAGAGACAAAAATGTTGGCATGACGCAGAATTCAGGTTCAGCTTCAAACAGTCCAAGGGTCTGAGTTTTCAAAACACAGAATTTTGGTACGTTCCTATCTTTAATCAAAGCAGTGTACAAAGAAAACTCACCTGCTCAGAAGTAGGGATGTGTTAGAAGTAGGGGCATGGGTTTGGGAAGGTAAACACACAGGTATATAATTAAAGGAGCAAAGACAGTTAACAATGGAGAATCTCCTGGCTTTTACAAAAGCAGTAAAGGAAAAGACCATTATATATACACAGGAGATAAGTGGATACAGCACAGATAAGAGTGACAGAGGGAAATTGGAGGCAGAAGAGGATAAGAAGCTGACACCGACACTTACAATATTTACTTTTGCATCTGTGTTCGCAAATGAAGAGGATGAGGATTTGGCTAAGTCAGGGATCAGATCCCCAGGGGGAGGAGAAGAGGAATTAGGAAGTGTGCAGATAACACAAGAAATGGTCAATAAAAGCTTAGGGGAACTTAAAACTGACACAAAGCATTAGGGACCAGATGGTAATATGCGCATGGGGATTCAACAAACAGGGGAAGCAATGACAAAGCAGGACTTCAGTCTTAGGGATTTCCCTTAAAACGGGTAAGACAGGGAACAGAGAGTGCAAGTAGTTGGACGTTTATACAAGAAGAACCAGTGATCTCTCAAACACCCCATTACTCTGACGTCTCCTTCCCGGCATTGCTACAGGCAGTAGCGTGGATTATCTCAGTTGGTAACAGCAGTGGGTTTTTTGTGGGAAAAGTCACTAATTTCATTGCTCTGAGGGCTCCTTTTGAAATGCTCTTCCCATCTTTATGTGTACTATTCGAGGCTTAGCCTCTCCAGAAGAAAATCAAGATCTGGCTGTTTTCACATGGCTAGAAACTAAATTTTATATATCTTTCAGAAAAATCAGGCCTGAACCCGCTTTCTCAAGTCATCACTCAATGAGACAGTTCGTTGTAATTAAATCCACATTTATTCAGGACCAAGTGTAAGCTTTTGCTTAACTCCCTCCCCAAAACCAACACGTGACCATCACAGAAGCTGGATGGGTGCCTCCTTCAATCAAAATCTTAATGCATGCTGGGGATATGTGGAAAGAATCAGCTGCCTGTCAACTGGGAGAAGAGTATTTATTTGGAAGCTAATTTTTAAGGGGAAGGAAAGGCTTGAAAATGCCCAGGTTCATTAAGAACAGTCAACATGATCTCATGAAAAGCAGATCAATCCTTATTAACTTGTTAGAAGTCTTTGAAGAGATTACTTGACTCGGTGGACAAGCGAGCTGCAATTGGCATGCATCTCTCAAATGGACTGGGAACATTTGACAAAGTCCAGCCCGTGAGGCTAATACAAATGGTGAGCATCTGAAGTGACTGATGATGAAGAAAGTGAGAAAGTCACGTGCAAGGTGCAAGAAAGAGACCCACAAGGACATGTCACAGGCTGAGGGACTGCTTCTGAGACACTGCATGAGGCTTACTGGGAGGTGGGTGAGAAGAAGCAGGTTTTGTAGCCCACATGGCCCCCAACAACTGCTTTGTTGTCTGGCCTAGACACACGTTTGTACTGTAACACCAAGCTTTGCCCGTTTTATTATACCTCCCAGCTTTCTGTCTAGCTACCAACTCAGCTCTACAGCTCCCTGGCAGGACTGAGCACCCTTCTAAAGCTAAAACTTCTCCTGGAGCCAAGAAAACAGCAATCTGGCCATCGACGCTGATGGAAAGGCTGAGTTTGAACTGTTATCCGTACCAGGCAGGACCCTAAGTATGGACATCCTTCTTCTTCATCTTGCAACCATCAGTCCAGAACTAGCAACCCATGGTGTCTTAGAAATACGCCCCATTGCTATTCCAGAAGGAACAGAGAGTGGGTAGGTAATAATAAAATAACACTGCAGAAACTTAATATCCCTCCACCATCATCAAGGATCAACGCTATCCAGATGAAGCGGTCAGAGGGGATAATAAGGTGTGCAGTGGAGGAGGCTGGGAGCCTGCCAGACAGTGGGAGGATGCCACTTCCTATCATTTTTCATTGGTAGAATTGATAGATTGTGCCGCCAGCCTCTCTCCCAATTACACATTCATCCCAATTAAGGAATCGCAACTGATCTCCTCAAGGAACGAAAGCATCACGGTTTTCAGCTACGATGGAGCAACTTTGCTCTCAACTCCCGCAGCTGCTGGACCAGAAGCCCTTGCCCCATCTGATGTCCTTTTTCTTTCACACAACAAGAAAAGACCGTTTCTCGTGTCCCCAGAGTGCTTTCTTGTTCTTGGGCGGACAAGCTGAGCTCATACCTTTCCCCCTCCTGCTATGCATCCGCGTGCCCACCTCTACTAGAAGACATCTACACCCTGCAGAGAGGATGATGCTCCAACCACAACCCCCTTCAGATGGCTGCTAAAATCCCAGGCAAGTCTAGATTGTGGTTTCCCATGTGAGTGGTGTATAAACTCCAGTGAGATGATGGCAATGCCAGTGATAGGCACAAGACGGGATAGAGGAAAACAGAGATCTCATGCATGCAGCTTATGAGCTTGACTTCATAAGGTACGGCCCTATAAACACCCCTCGGAGATAAACTGCAAACTCCAATCTTACTAGACAACAGAGACTCCCTCTCTCACACCTGAATAAATACCCTAATCACAGGAGAAGCTTCAATCAGAGTCTACAACAATCCCATGACACAAATCCATACGACGCAGGGCTACATTAATGCTCGCAGTATGACTTGTTATCCACAAAGGAAACACTGCTGTGTGATAATGAAGGCATTCGATTGGGATTTCTAGATGAGCAACAAGAACTGCCTGGTCACTAGAGCATGACACTCGAAGCTGGGATGAATAAGCTCTTGATTGCTAACATCAGGCTACATCACCTGTGGCTCCACTTAGACGCCTCTACTTGCCCACCACTGCCAAACTGGCCAGGATGACTGTGAGGCCATGGCCGTGGTCACTCTCTACTGTTTTTCAGCAAAGACCTGGGCTTTCTGGCCACGGGACTCATGCAATTGCATTACCACCAATGCCACAAAACTCAAAGAGGTCACAGGAGACAGCAAGGCAAGAGGGGCTCATCGCAAGCGGACCATTATCTTGATTAATTGAGGTAGGATAAGAGCTGTACAGGCCAATTTTTACCCACTCTTCTATCAAGAGGAACAGCTTACCTCTGTGGGCTTGCGAGCAAGCACTGAAGTTGTTTTTTTTCCCCTGCTTAGGATTCTTCATTAAACTGCACTGGCATTTCTGCCAGCACAGGGTCACAATTATGCTGCACACACTCATTGTCTTTGCAAGAACAGCACGATCTCTGCAACAAAGGCGCTTTTTCGCACTTGGAGTAAAATTATGGAAATTCATTGTTTTGCCTGACGCGAGGCTGGGAGAGGAGATGGCATGGTATGACTTGACCTCTTCACTGCTGGCTGCAGCTGCATGTTAAAAGACAGGCCTGCCTAGGCACCATCAAGCATCAGTGTTTCATCTAACCTTCCTGGCTTGGGATGTAAAAAAACCCTTACTGAGAATAGGCTGAAAAAATGCCTAATAATTCTCCTGGCAGCTGGAGTCTGGGCTGGAAGACTTTATTTTATTGTTTTCCTACTACCCTTTGCTCGGAAGAAAAGGAAAACATCAGAGAAGTTTGAAAATCCTCTTGTTTTCATGTTCTCTAGCATGGAAGGAAGAAGTGAACTTTCATCTTCCTTCAAAGTTGATTTTACATTGGCGCAGTTCAGATCACCAGCAAAAAAAAAAAAAAGATGGTCATAGACATCATATACATATGTATGTACGTGACCATCATTAACAGGGAAGAATTTGGGGCTGAGCAAAAGCAGATGAAGAAAGTAGCACTTCTCCAGGCAACAGTCTGCCACCCACATGTTTTCCTTACTTTCTCTGCACAGATGAAAAACATTTTGAAATCCCAAGGGATACGTTTGGAGACAGTCTCCATTCACTGCCTATAAAAAGGGGACGCATCTCCCCAAAACACCAGCTCTCTTCTATCGGTGTGTGTCAGCAAGAACATAACTTTGGATGGTTTTGGAAAGAATCAAAGGTTTATATGGGTGACGGGGGTGAGTGAGGGCAGTCGATGCTAAAAGGGAGAAGTTGTTTGGGACAGACAATAAAAACTTCAGGCTTCAGGTCTTAAAGCAGTTTCTATCAATTAAGAGTTAGGACAGGACCTGTCTGGATGGCAGATGACCCTCATATCTGCCTGCGGCAGGATTTTCTTCAATCTTTCTTATAGAAATACCTAAAGCTGGCCACAGGCAGCAGGCAGCAACAGGACACAGATGCAGCTCCTCGAGAGCACTGTAACAGACTCTAATTGCCATCCTCCCCGGCACCTTAGGAGCCCGGCTTCAGGCTGAGCAGGGACCATCACCTCTGTCCACCCCGCTGCCGGTAGCGGGTCCAGTCCCAATGTATCGACATAGTGAAGCAGCTTTGCCAGGGACTTTTTTCCCCACAGCCACGCTGGCTGTGGTGTAAAATGACACCACTCTCCCCCCAAATACTACAAAACAGAAGAATACTGCTAATGCATTAGACATGCATGACTACGGGAAGTGAATACTGCACCTGCAACCCCGCACATCATGCACTGCCCTCATAATTAGCTCTAAAAAGCTTTGAGCTTTTTAGGAAAGACCAGCTGAATAACTGATTGGGGCTCTGCCCAATATAGCTGTAGGTGCTTTACTCACTCCCCGCCCCGCCTTTTATTTTTAATATCATCACTTCTCTAAAAATAAAATCAACTTGACGCTGATTAAAGCTGAAAAACCCCACCAGACCAGTTTCTCCGTGTGCCTGACTCCAGGGCCCCTTGATCAATTTGTTTTCCTTCTCCCCGCTGATCCCCATGAACTCCTCAGCTCGGCTTGCTCTGCCCGCGGGGGACAGGGCTGGAAATGGAAGCACAGGTTTCCCCCCGGCATCGACCTGTCAGAGGGGGCTCTGTGAGCATCAGTTCTGCGCGCCTGCTCTTTGGGAACTGAAACGCAGCTTTGGAAATGGAAACGAAAGATTTCTTTCCTATTCTCTTCCCTCCACCTCTTTCCCCCGCAAGCCTGTAAGAAGGCCAGGGATGGAGGAAAATAGGAGGAAAATAGTTGACACTATTTCAGCTAAACCAGTCTCAGGATGAGGTGGGGAGCATCTCCATAGGGAAGTCTGCCTCTGACCCTCACAGTAAGGAGCCGTTAATGCCTTGAAAACAGTGAGGCTATTTCTCCCACAGGAAATGTCCTCCCTCAATTAGCAAATTTTTCAGCCCAGATGGAGCAGGATGATTATCTACCATAACTATCACTGCTGCCTTCACCTGCAAAAGAAAGCCTGCCTGGTTTTAACCCTTCCCTCTCCTCCCTAAGCACGTCCCAGCTTTTCAGGTTTCATCAGGTCCTTCTCCTTTCCAGGCTGATCAACCCTGGCTTCTAAGTGAGGTGAGTAGCTGCAGCAGTTGCTGCCTCACAAGCTCAGGCCTGCAGCATCTTTAGGAGGTTGGGGGACAGAGAGGAAAAATAATACTTTCTTCTGCTACTGGAAACCAAATTATTCCCCAGCCAACATGCAAAACCCGCTCATGAATTAACCACCTCTTGCTAATCACTCCCACTTGATATTTATCATGGGTACATTTCACAAGATGAATCCTGTCACCAGCTTTTGCAGACAGTTGCCAAGTCCCAGGAGCAGCTGTAAATCTTCATTAATAAATTTTTTCGGCTCGCTTTGTTTGGGCTGGAGACTGCCACTTCCCATCCTGCCACCCAGTCAGTACGAGGCAGCATTGTTACCAAAAGCCACGTGCAAAAAAAGGCTTAGAAATTTTAAATGAAAACAGATGTTGAGAAATGCCATTATCCGGCACACACTACAGTAAATAGCAGTAACATTTCTAAGTGACAGGCCTTGGAGATTGGACGCTGCGAGGGATGCGTTCACAATTAATGCAAGGAGCTTCTCCTGCAGCCCTTCCACAGGTGGTGGGGCGATGGATTCACGTCTGCTGCCCTCAGTGGTGGCTGCGGAGATAACTAGGTGTGGGGGGCGAAGCCTGAGAGCCTCCTGCACACCAGCAAGCAGCAACCGCGGCGTCTCTTCAAGCGGAGCGACCTCTGAGGACCTGTGGCTTCAGACTGGTCCTGCAAACTCAAAGATAGGTATTCCCTTCGTATAGAGACAAAGAGGAGTTACTAACAGATAAACAAGACTATCCCCAATATATTGAGATAGTGGGAAAAAGATAACAAGCACAGAATATGCTCCCTCTGCCATTCCCAAAACCATGGGTGAGGGCAGGTAGGTGGTACCAAGCTGATGCTCTCAGACTGAACCTCCTGCCAAGCTGTCATTGTATTTCTGACCTGAACACACATCACGACCTAACGCACTAACAGGGCAGGAGGGAGCTAAAGCAATGCTCCCAGACAGCCGGGAGAGGTGGGCTTTGCTTTGGGCTGGGTTCATTTCAACAACCAAAGTGGATGGGTTAAAACCCTGGCACCAGATGCTCCCAGGAGCTGGGTCTGGGTGCCACGCCGTTAGCAAACAGCCGAGCGAAAAGCCGCCTTGTCCAAGCCCTGAGGCTCAGGTAAAAAGGTTTCAATCCGGAGGAGTGCTCTGCAACTTGTGTCCACCGTCACCCTTTCATGAAGCTTTGCTGTTTACAGCAAAAGCGTCATCGTGCAATGGATCAATTCCTTGAAGAGGTCGGCTCTCGCTCATCAGGTCAGCTCTCTATTCTCCTGCTGGCACTCAGGATGTCCACGTTTTCAATAAGCCAGTGCCTCTACAACATGCTTTATTAAGACCACTAGTGTATCTCATTGTGCCTGTGCGCATAGAGCAACATCGCTTTTTAACAGGGAGCTGGGTGAATAGCATCCTCTTGCAACACACCACGCACGCTTTGTTCAGGTCTGAATTAAACCAAGCCAAACCAGGAAATTCAGAGTTTAAAGCCACAAACACTGCCTTGTATGTGCAGCCAGGAACTGTCTCTTCCCACCACAGTTACCCCGATAATACGATCACGCGAGTGCTCTTATCAAGCCTCCTCGATGCTTTGTTCTGACCGTTTCCGAACAGTAACCATCCGTCACACCGCACTGCTCCCTCCCAGGGAGCCCCAATGCTGCTCCTGCAGAGCTTCACCGCTTCCCTTCCCCACCGGGCACGGGCTTTGAAGGCCCATATGATGAATAAGACCAAGCCTACAGGACACAAAAGCAAAGGAGAAGAGGCATGAAACGAGAGGGCAGCATGAGCAACTGCTGGAAGCAAGAGCTGTAATCACATCTCCAGCGTGACTCTGGTTGCCTCACCACAACACGCTTCCCTTCGCTATCTGCCAACCACCAGCAGCTTTTTCTCTTCCTACTTGCAAGTCAAAAAGACGGGAAATTGAGGAACAGAGGAAAAATATTTGCTCGTTATCCAACCAATTAGTTGGTGGTAAAGACAGCAAACAGAAGCTAAGTCTCCAAAGCACCACATTTTTCTTTTAAGTGCTGTAAGCAAGCTAATGACTCTGCAGAGCACTGGAAAAAAAATATTGTAAGCTACAGCATTTTTGAAACCATGAAAATAATCTGGAACTCTCTGGGGTTTTTTTGGTCTGAAAAGAAGCGATGGAAATCTGTGGATTCTGGGCCACTGAGCTTTGGGAAAGACATGCCAAAAAGCTTTCCTCTTTTTTTTCCCCAGCTAGTCCTAGCAGGCAGACCTTCACAAGCTGGGCCCCATAACGCTCAGCAGCCTCTACATGCCTCAGGCACAACATTTCACGCCATACCTGTCACCTTAGGGGAGTATCGATATTCCCCGTGTATTGGAGGGACAAGATCACTAATACCCCTGAGGACATGGACAGAGTCCTTCTGCTCCCCAAGCTCTACCTCGAAGTAGGAGGTAAGTGAAAATACATTTTGCACTCACCCAACTCCTGATGCTGCAGCAGTCAGAAGGGCTGCAAAATACCACGCACACATTGGACCACCTAATTCCCAGGAGAAAATTGGGGTTTGTGTCATTATTGGTTATTTAAGATGGGAAAATGCTTCATTATCAGGTCCAGATTTGACACCACAAACCTGTACTTTTTCCCCACAGGTTCTGACCAAAACGCACACCTAGCACTAACACTATCATAATCCTGATGGCTTTATATCATGGGTGTCATACAGAATTCAAATTATTTATTTCACTATCCCCACATCCCTCCCAAGCTGCTTCTGTCCCAAAATTGCCTCTTATATTTTCTGTGTACAGATAGTAATAACTAAAATAACCATGTGGATGGATATCATGAGCCTGGAAGGTAATAAGAGGCAATGACTCCAGTGACTGAAATGAAGGAGAAAGACAGTTAATGAAATAGAGATGCCTACCAACATGTTTTAAATCAATTCACAGAGGCAATTTAAACAGCCGATCCTGTCATCATGTTTAAAATATGTCAATTCTGCTACTTTTTCCCCATTTCCCTTTTGGCTTAGTTTCTTTCAGTTTTCCCTTTTGGTTAAAAAAAAAAAAAAAAAGAAAAGAAAAACTCACTTTCTTGGGTTCACAGCTTGAGCTTGCAGAAAGACAAAAATCTACTGGGACACAAGTGAAGTAACTCCAATAACAGAGCGCCCTGGTTAGAAAATTCCTAATAAATCACCAAAAACAATTGCTGCTCCAATGCCACGTTTGACAAATTGAAAATAAATTGCATCAATTGCATGGGAGCCAGGAGAGCCTAGTTCAATATTTTCTTCCTAATATATCTACAGGTGGTAGGGAGGGGAGTTTTTTATTTATTTATTTATGTTTAACACCAACTAATAGCTTATTTATTTATGTTTAACACCAACTAATAGCTTATTCTTTTCTGATACACCAAGCTTGGTGATAGTTAGTCAGCTCCCCACACTATTAATGCGTGTGCAGGCATACCAAAACACTGTTTCCCCTGTTCCGTGCAGTGCAAGCATCATGTCATTCAAACACGCACAATTATGAGCTATTTAAGTGTAACAACTTGAAACCTGACATTTTTATTCAGCATTTTACCTCCATGCACATGCTCCTACACACACGCTCCCTCACCTCAGTTCCCTCCAAAATCATGCATAAAGCCAACTTCTTTTCCAGCACTCATTTTCAAGGTCTGTCTTTCTTCACCTATATGGCTTTACTTATAGCTTAACACCAACAATACCTTTTTTTTTTTTTTTTTCATTTCTGCAGCTCCAACAAGCCCCACCTCTGACAACAAAACTCTTTTGAGCCTGCCTGCTCTGTCACAGTATTTCCACCTAAAAATACTGTCTATGCATGAATGCCAGGCAAGGCCAGGTGAAAAAAGGACAGTGATTAATCCTACATAAAGAATACCTCTATCTCCCTATGCAAACCTCTATGCAGGCATAAATGCATAAATTGAAAAATCGTGGTCAGATAACATGATCATTCACACTAAATCAAGCATCGCCAAAGTTAAGACTACTAAAGCTCTCCCTGGGCATACTTCTTACACCATTTCATTTCAGGATCTCCAGCATACACACAATAGGCAGAGCTCCTTAAAGGAAGCATTTAATAGTGTGATTTCTCCTTGCTGCTCTATGGGTGGCCCCAAGCCTTGTTTTGCTGCACATTATTGAGACAGGGTGTTCTTTTTCTCCTGGGCTTTCCTATGGTGCTCATCACTGCAGCACCTGAGTCAGGCAACTCATTAAGTGAACGCTGTCCGCTCTGCGCAGGCAGTGAGGACACGGTCCTGCGGAAAAAAAACAAATACACTGTGATCGTGTAATTAAGCCTCTGTAATTAAAGTCTCTTATAATGCAAATGGAGACTGCATTCAGATATAGCCACCACCTCCTCCCCCTTGCTGCATGACCCAGCAGATACCATGGAAAAAAGGCAGACCCTGCTCCGGTTTTCTTGGCAGCCTTAAGGCTGCCAGAACACATGGGACATGGCCAGTAAAAATTGCCTCCTCAGAGGGAACTTCCCAGGCACACCCAGACAGTTTCTGCCTTACCTATCAACCTGCAGTGTATCACACGCTCAACACCGTGCCCAGTGCAGGGCAGAGATGTTCTTCCAAGGTGCAAGGGTTTTTCCAAGGTTAGAAAGGCATTTTCATGACCCCACCAAAAGCACCAGTCCCTGTCCTGAAGTGCTCAGGCTCTGGAGCTACTCACAGGTCATTTTTGCAGCGGTCAAAACCAGTGAAGATGTATCTTCCCTATTAGCCTCAATCTTGGAAACGATCAAAAACGTCGACTATCATTTCAGATAGGAAAAACCCAACGCACCAAACGGCTCTGTTGTTCCCATCCCTCCTTGTCCACCCCTCCCTGCAGAACAAACAAGCGAAGCCTGCGAGCCCGGGGAGGACATCTGGCCATGGAAATTTCAGCCCAAACAATTACAGCTTGGCACGGTTACAGGCAAGGGAAAGCAGAATCTTATGGGAAGTGGCAGGCAATCTTAGTAACAGGTTGTGGGGTAACGCAGCCGTACGCAGGGAAATTTGCACAATAGTCAAGTCCTTGAGATATCTCCTTCTACAGGTTTCATATGCACATGCCCTAGATTTCATATGTACAACTGCAAACATCTACTTTCTGACTGGAACCTGTTAGAAACAATTTTTAACAGCACTGAGAGTCCTTATGGTGTTAGGTCAGTGCCTGTCGCCCAGCTGCCAAACACATAGCCCAAAACCCCTGCTGTCTCCAGCCCTCAGCCCTGGTGCTGCTGTCCTGACAGCACGTGGTGTTTGAGATTTGGGAGGAAGCCAAACCCAGTTGCCATGGCCGAGCACACCCTGTGGATGTTAATTTGTGCAATTATGATCTGGAAGCGAGTGGAAAATGGGATGTTTGGGGGCTATACTTAAAGCAAGCAACAAGTGGCTGTATCGCCCTGAGAGATGCAGAGATTAATTAGGGCCAAGTGACTCCACCGGTCGATGCACAGCAAGAGCAGGTCCCACACCGCCGGATCGATGGTGCGGAGCAAGGATGTCTGCTTGCTCCATCATCCCCCCCGGCACCGGTGAGACGATGCCCTGCTACAACTCCTAACCCCATCCTGGGGAAAAAAATTGTAACTCGGAGGCTTCAGCAAACCTGAATCGAACCCCCAGGGAGAGGACTGCGAGAACACCACCAGCAAAGGGCTTCGGCACCCCTGCGGTTCACACTCTGAGAAAAGTGGGCTCTACCAGGGCCCTGCTACAAAGCTCTGCCTCTTCCATTAAGGGAAGCATAATTCAGAGTCGCCAAATGCCAGGCAACAAGCCCATGCAATTGTGTTTGCGTCTCTACTCAGGGTAAGAAATTAGTTATCTGCCTAAAACAAGCAGGCAGTTTCAAATGCTGTATTTGTGTAATTTGCATGCCTCAATAATGTTTTATGTATTACGCTGCTTATAAGCTAAAATGTACATGCACGCTCCTGCAAATTTAGGTAAATTATGAATAAATTAAATCTTATCTAAATAAACAAGTGTCTTTTTGAACAGAAATGCAAGCTGTCATGAATATTTAAGTGGACAGGGATAAATCCTCTTCATACAGTGTTACTTCAAAGAGGATTTTAGAGCTTCCTGGTTTTTAGTTAGGGGAAAGTAAAGAGAAGAAAAGAGAAGGGGAAGGAAATCTCAGGCCCAGCTATTCTCGGGGGAAATCACTATTGAGAAATGCGGCCCCGTAGAGGCAGGCAGAAGCAGCTCTTTTTCTGGAGGCCTGCAAGGGGGTTTTTTGTTGTTATTTTCTACCAAAGGAAGACATTGAGATAAGGTTTGCAGGAAGGAAACTCGGTGGGAAGTCGAGCAGAGCCGAGGCGTAGAGCCCTGTGGAAAACCAATGCTGGGAAAGGAGGAGACTTTGAGGGCAGCGTCAGCAACGTGCACCACCGGCGCATTTCTGCGTCCAGCACGTTGTGGGGCTGGACAAGGCAACCCATGAGTTTTCAGCCTGGCGCGGCACCAAACAAGGACCCTGGGCAGGCGGTGCAACCTCCGAGCTTGTTTTTCTCAACGACACAGGGGAGATAAACATGCAAATAAGATAGGAAAGAAGAGCCAGGAGATCATCTATCTTATCTCCCTGCCAGAGCCGGATCCCTCCTAATTGCTCCTCCGCTGATGCTTAGCCCTGGTCTCACCCACGACACCAGGGGGCAATGTGAAGCTTAATTAACTGAAGTCTGTAAAGAGCTCCGAGATCCTCAGATAAAAGGTGTTATGGAAGGGCAGAGTGTTATCAGCTGGAAATAAACCCTGGATAATCTTCTCTCATCCAGAACTAGATGTCTCTTAATAATACCCCTCCGGCACTGCAGCGGTCCCGATTAAACCCCATCTGGTGCTCCAGCAGGAGTTCTGTGGGAAACAAGAGGGCTGGAGGTACAGACAGAAGCTTTCGTTTACTAATATTTTCTAGCACACGTCTAGATTCCCTCACTGTCTTTAACCTGGAAGTCTTAACTCCTCCTGATGGCCCACAAATTACCCATAAGGCTCAAAGGATGGGCATGGACGCACAGAGAGCAAAACCCAACTTGTAATGTTCAGGCAGCAAGAGAACCACCACCGAGCCATCAACCTGCCACCAGCACAGGCCAACAGAATAGTCAGTCCTGCTGCAGGGGAGCAATATTTTACACATTCTTGGGAAATTACAAAAGAATTATTGAGAAAATGTAGCCAATTTTATTTGGGCAGGGGGGAAAAAAAAGAAGGAATAAAGGATCTGCTTAGGTGGATTCTGCTTTAGGACATGGAGGCTTGCCTGCCTTCATCTTGTCTAAAGCATTAGGGCCTAATACTGCTGGCCCGCAGGCAGGTGTGAAATGGCTCTGGGACAGATCAGCCCAGCTCCCACCCAAAACACAGCACCATCTCTCAAACGCAAGCGCCCTCACTGATGAGCCTGGCTAGAGACCCCCTCATCGAGCCAAGGGTGGGCACGATGAACTGAGCTGTTGATGCCAAGGGCTAGAAGAGGAGCTTCGTCCACCAACACCGATGTTGGGGCATGCCAACGGGACTCGGTGGGTGTTTCCCCACTAGCTCCACCGACACCAGAGGCCCCAGCCTGCCTCCCCATCTCAGCAGAGACCCTTCACTTTGCACCTGCGGAGGGTCTGACAGCCAATCCCTCTCCCTGATGGCAAACCCACCTTTCCCAACAGTACCCCACTGCCACGTGAGCCTCCAGCATTTACTTGCCAGTGATATTCCCACCTGCCTGTCACTGTGGCAGTTTAAGACACAACAGTCAGTAGGAACAAGCTAAAAATGCCCCTAATGAGCCATTTCAAAGCACACCGGGGTTGCGTAATATTAGACAAGCATGTATGGCAGGGTTATAATTTAAAGGTGTAGAATAAGCAAGCTGGCTTAATAATTAATGCACATGTTATTAGGAGATAATGGCAGCAGCACTGGAATGTGCAAAGCAACTAGTGCCATTTCAAACAGCGACACAGAGACACTTAATGAACTACGAAAGACATTGCTACAAGAATACCCCAGCTCCAGGGATGGGACCGGCGCCCTGCAGTAAACCACCCCATCAAATAACCACAGACACACCGCTTGCCCTTCCAAAACCACGACTTCAAATCCTGCATTGTCCTTTCTTTGTGCTCCTCATCCTACCTACCCTTCACCCATCAGGGTCACTCACCCCCTTACCAATGGGCAGGGATTTTGCTGCGGGAGGGAGCAGAGGCTGATGCAGGCTGGGGAAATGAAGTCTTCATCCAACCATGGTGTCCTGAAACACAGCGGAGGGGCAGCAGAAAGTGCTTCCTGAATGAATTGCTTCCCACCCTCCCCACAGAGATGTTCTCATCTTTCAAGATTTGAAAGAAACTGGGAGGAAAAGAGGAGGGGGAAGAAAAGATCTTTCTTTAAGGTCTGTTGGCTTGTCAGATCTTAACTTTTAAATCAAAAGCAGTTTTTGGAGTCAGACAAGAGCAAAAAGGCTTATGAAATGGGTGCAATTGGATATATTTTTTTTTTCAGTGCATTCTGCATCTTTGCAAGTTCACAGAACCACAGAATCATTAAGGTTGGAAAAGACCTTTAAGATTACCAAGTCCAACCATCAACCCAACACCACCATGCCCACTAAACCATGTCCCAAAGTGCCACGTCCACACATTTTTTGAATACTTCCAGTGACGAAAGTTACATGGATCAGTTTTGTTCTGAGACAAAGATGCTGTATAACAAAACCAGAGGCTGCTGTCTCAGCCCAGTGTCCCAGGGAAGTCGTTGAGTTTTGCCCTTCCTATAGGATCTGCAAGACTCAAGAAGGTACTTAGTGGCCTCCCACCTGCACTATTTGAATTCCACACTAATGAATTAGTCCCAGTCCTCCATCAGTCCCTGAGGAAACATCTCATCCTCGTTCCAGCTCAGTGCTTTATGAAAGCATAATTAAAAGTTCTAGCTGGGGATTTTAGTCCAGGATACCTCTCTTCGGTACTCATTTGCTGCCATCCCTATGAGAAGATCACAGCATGTGCCTGGTCACAGCAGCTCAGAGCAAGCACTGCTCTTTGTGACTGAGTAGCTGCTGAGACACCCTAGGAGAGGTTCTTGCAAGCAAGCAGTAGGACTTGAGCTGATCTCAGCAACGCAGGTCCATTCTCCAAAAGGAAAGCAAACTGTTGTGGTTAGCAGAGGTACAGCTGTGCCTCTGAACCTTCCTGTGTGTCATTCCTCATCAGACATGCAATTCCCCATTACCTCTCAGCAACCTTACAGAAGAGGTACCAGTGCCGGTAGTGGTGGGTTTGCTCAGCCCCTGCTCTCTTTGGAGATGTCACGGGCTCCTTCAGCCACCTCTCCATGCAGCTCTGGTAATTTCTGTCCCTGAAGCCCCAAGGAAGAGCAGTGTAGTAGTAAAAACGCTGACACAGTCGTAGCAACAGAGCAGCGCGTGGTGGAGCAGCATGTGCAACAGGTCTCTCTGGAAAGCTGTTTAGATAGCTTCTGCTTACCCGGTTTTGTCCCCCCATGACATTTAATCAATCAAGCTAAGTTGGGAGCAAGCTTGGGAGGGGGGGAAACAAGCAAACAAAAAAACCCCACAGAACCCTTAAAGATGTGTTCCATTTACCTTCCTCATCGCTTCCAACAAAAAAAAATTTACAGCTGAGGGACGGCGGGTGATGGAAGATGAATGAAATTGCCTAAGAGAGGGAAATGAGCAAACTCAAAAAAGCAATGCCTTTATTTAAAAATATATAGTTGAGAAGTCTAATCACATAGCACTCAGCTGTGAGGTCTATCCATTATCAAGAGACTGACAACACATACTAGTAGCCAGTCTGGGAACTTTACTTAATAAATCAGAGCTGACAAGCGCTCCCAAACTGATATAAAAACGCTCTTTAATGCCTGTGACCTGCATAAGTTTTATTCATTTTACTTTCTAAAATAATAGATGAATAGCAATCAAAAACAATCTATTCTCCTCAAGTGGGAGTCATACATCTTTATTTTTCAAGTGGGTAGGGAGGCTGGTTATGAAAAAAAGACAAGTCCCTGGGTGGGGAGGCATGGGGCAGAAGGGTGAGTGCATGCCCCGGGCATCTATCGGGAGGGAGCAGGCACCTCGCAGGTAAGTTACCATGCAGCCTAAGGAGGGAGGGGACATTTCCAGGTTTTTACGGAGGAGCAGAGCTGCAGCAGGAGCTTGCAGCAGGTTTAGTCTAGCCAACTTCCAAAACATCTTCGGGACCAGCCCTCACCCTTGCCACGCCGCCCATCGAGATGCTACAGCGAGTGCCGCTGAAGCTGATTCTGCAGTAAAGCAGCATCTGCCAGCGCTGTGCAAGGAAGATCGGTGCTTAAGGAAACGCTGCTAAAGGAGGACTCCACGGCTATTTTCTTCAGACCACTTCTTTGACCCGCTACATTTCTTCCCCCTTTCCAAGCAAGTTAACAGCTAATTCAAGTAAATTTTATTGACATGTTACAGGGGCTGATAGGATGCCCAGCTCCACACATCCCACAGATAGGCTAAAATAGGCTCCAGATGCAAATGGCATCGCGGACGCCTGCCTGTGCACTTGGCTAGGGACCAAACTCTTCGGCATTCAACAGGCTCAGCATTTCGGGTCCCCATCCCAGCCTGCAGCTCTGCCTCACCTCTGCCGAGCTGCTCTTAATGATTTCATGTCGCAGCGCTCCTGCCAAGCATGCATCTCTGCTGCACATAAGACAGACTTTCACATCCTACATTTCCAGCGTCAACAAAATTTCTAGGAAAGGGTAAAGAACTTGAGACAGAAGCAACGAGCATCCCCGAGAGTACAGATGACCATCATGCCACCAAAAGACAGACGCTGCAAATGAAGACGCCCTGACTAGCTAGAAATGTTGCTTTGAAAAATTAGCTATGGCTGCTTCAGAATTAGCAAAAACTCCCTAAGAACTAACTTAAGACCATCAGCTTCCCTGCACTGTTGTTGTTTAAAAAAAAACAAACAAAAAAAGTTTCTCAACTGCTATGAATTTCGATCAAATTACATAACTTGCAGGATAGCAAAAAGGAGATTTAAATCGCTGTGTGCATGTCATTTCCCCCACCCCACCTCTCCGCTTTCAGAAGAAATAAGGTTTGATCTTTTCAAATGTAAATTAAGCAATTTGCAAATTATGTATTTTGGCATATCGGCAACTTGGCTTTCAAAACAAACTAGGGTTTTATTGATTCCATGAACCACCATCAGAGTTATCTGCGGACCGTAATTTTCAGCTTTAATGAGAAGAGATGCTTTTCATTTAGAATAATAACTGCCATGCTCCTGTGTTTTGGCCCATGCCCTCCTCTCCCATCACTGCCTGGCAGCCAGGGACCCGGTGGAGCAGAAGCAGAGAAGGATGCTCCCGACAGCCCAATCCAAAAAAAAATCTATGCCAGGCAGAAGGGAGCCTTCCCTCGATTTTAATCACCCTTAATTCACACTGTGGCTACGAAGTGTTCGGGAGGACTGGTTTAGCATAAATCACTATCTTTCCCTGCAAGTTTAATTAACTTCCTACCGAAGCAACTTTCTGGTGATGAAAAGGACCATAAAACAACGGAGAGCCTTATCCTGCATGTTATTGCTTCCATGACCTTATGCTCTGCTTGGGTCTAGGAGCGGCAGTGCCGTAACACTGGCTAGAACATCTCTCATTATCTCAGCACCTATCAGTATTAATTAATCCCCTCTCTTCATATGGAGGGAGAAAGGTATTTGCAAGCAGCTTTCCATCTTACTGGGCACCCCACCAGATGCCTTACAAAAAAGGAATGCCCAACCCTTTACCAGCAACTGCTCCTGAAAGCACAGCTTTAACAGGAAGCCTTCCTGCCTCAGGAAAGCGGACTGGCAGGAGATGTCACCAGGGAAAATTTTTTCTACCTATAAAGCAAGAAGAGGGATTCTGCTTTTATATGCCAAGAACAACAAGGATAAGCTTCTTAACAACTGTGGAATGCCCAATGCTCCATTAAGACAGAAGGATCAGACTGAATGCAGGAGACCAGGGAACATATTGAGCTTAAAATAACGTCCAAAGGGAGCGGTTCTTGCTTCAGCAAGGATTCTTGGGTCAAGCTCAGCCTTCGCGATGTTACACCCTGCCCTTCCACAAATCCTACCATCATCAAACATTCCCTGTGCATGTGAACACCCATGGAAACAGCAAAAAGAACAACAAAAAAAAAAGCCAGACCTCTGAAAAACAGAGGAATTATGCACAGTGGACCTCCAAGATGGATATGCTGTGCCGACGGGGTCTTGGCAATCGGTTGCCTCCCTGCTGATCTCCAGCCCAGGAAATTAGGCTGCTCGATGGCAGATGAGAAGCAGAGCTTTATTAAACATGATAGGAGAAGGTATTTTACCTTCTAAACCATCTCAATTATTGAGTTATTGCAGGTTTGCTCCAGCCAAGCACGGCGCAGAGGCAGAGCGGTGCTGGGTTTCCCTCCGGTGAGGCTCCCGCATGAACTCGCTGCTCAAGTGAGGCATGAGGCTTTCTACAAAGCCAGAGCAAACTGGGAAGGGCTTGGGAAGAGATTTTGGCAGCCTAGCTTGGAGCCTTCACATCATTTATCTCATAGCAGGGAAAGGCACCACAGCTCCTGCTTTAGTGCACAGGTAAACTAAGGCAGGAAGAGTTTTATCCCAATCCTATGCAATCCTAAAGAAAACGCTACACTCCCAAACACACATAATTTGCTTTATTTCTCATCCCTGCCATGAAGGGCACTACAAAAGCACGCTGGGAGCATAGGTGTGCAGGGAATGAGAATCCAGCACAGCAAATTAGATTTCCATTGAGCCCCCAGAACTGTGACCATACTGTGAATTGCTTGGTTTGGGGTCTTTCCCTGCAATGCTCAGCCCTATTCCCAACCACAAAACAGGGCAGATATAGAAAACACATGGGATAAGGAGACACTGAAAGTATTTGTGAATGTCAACAATGCCAAACGAGTTTGCTTTGTTTTTTTAAAATCCAAACATCTTAGCATCAGCACTTCTGAAATAAAGTAATTTGACATTTTAGAAATAAATTCCTTTTGATAGAGTATTTTAAATTCAAATTACGCTAAAAACAGAATGCTAAAGCAAACACGAGGGTTAAATAGTCCCAAAACCCACAGATGAACATTTTGCACAGTTTTACAACAATCTGCTTTAAATTTTGCTTTGTGGGGGGAAAAAAAAAAGAAAAAGAGAGAGTACTCCAATGCTTCTGGCGCAGTTTGACCTGTGTTATTAGTTTTTTCCTCTAAAGCTTTTGGCTCAGCCACAGAACTGATCTATTCTCTATTTAGAGAGACTGACATAGTCAAACCTCCTGCGGTCAGTTCATACCCTTTGCCCAGGCATAAAAGAACCTATTTTCAGTCTGGCCCCATTAACATGGGCACGGACCCCCCCCTCCACCTCCCACCCTGGACTTCTTCAATAGTAACATGAATATCAATAAAGCATTAATGAGCAATTTTCCCAGCTTCACCAACTCTTACTGGAAATAAAGCCTGACATCTCTTATGTCATTGACTACCTCTCATTTACTGGCTCGCCTGCACTGACAGATAACCAATAGCCCCTTGCATTCATTTGCCTCCCAAAATAGCAGGTTTTCACCGCAGGCCTGAGGCTGCGTCTGGGCTTCAGCTCGTACTTTGGCCAATCTCCGATGATCTCAATCCCGGCCAAGGAATATTCAAAGCCCTTTTGGTTTTTCTGAAGCAACTGCTAAAGGGTTGCTGATTGCTGCCCTGAAACACAGGCACCGGGCCAGCCCACCGCTGGTCACTGCTGGAAGGCAGACAGACAGACAAGGGAGGGTGGGAGATGAAAGCTAGACGCAGTAAACCAGTTGTACATGCACCCAAAATTCACAGTTTGCAAGATCACCCACCTAGATTTTGGTCTGCAGTTCACACCCAGACTGTATCTTCCTACGCTGACCTCAAGAGCAGCCCAGAGAGTCACTTTTTGCATAACCAAGTTATAAGAGGGAGGACAACCTCCAGTGCCGACACCTGTGGCAGGTACAGACTACATGGGAAAAATATTTGACCTGCTGCTGGCAAACAGTCAGTCCCAGGCAGGAGCCCCCAAGATTGTAGAAAGGCAACAACTCAAGAAAATGGGAAGCAAGAAAGGTTGTTGCCGCCAATTATAAGTGCATGGAGATACGAAGACTTTATATGCCAGGCTGCAATTCAGACAAGACACAAACATCAGCCAGTCTACTCTCACTTAGCACTAGTTTGCTGCTCTTATTGCGTCACACCGCGGAACAGACTCCATCCCTTTGGCTCAAGAGTCCGTCCTCAAAAGTTGTCCTTATTAAAAAAAAAAAAAAACAAAACACAAAAACAGTGGAGGGACTGTCACAGGCACTAGTTGGCACTCACGCAAGAAATAATGGCACATGCCTAGCAAGATGGTCAGGCACCCTTCCCCCATTGCCCCAGATGAGCATCTCCACCTGCCACAGGAACCTCCTCCTGCTGCTGAGACCTCTGGTGGTCTCTGCTCCCCGATAAAGCCGGCCCAGTGCTGCCTAGCTCAGGACTTAGAGCAAGACAGATGGGTTACATGATCCCTCTGGGTCGTCCTCAAGCCACTTTTCTTATTCTGTATTTTTCCAGGACCAGGAGGAACTGAGTCCTCAATAAAAACAGCTGATGTGTGTCTAAGCTGCCCTAAACCCCCCCCAGGGATAGAGGTCTCACATCCTCCCCACATAATCTGTCCCAGGGCTTCGCTCTCCTCACTGAGAAAAGGATTTTCCAGATGCTCAAGCTAAATCTCCCTGACTGTAATTTAAATACATGACTACTACTCTTCACCGCCGTAGTTGCTAGTGATTCCCCTCTCCGTTGCGGCAGCCTTCGGGCATGTGTAAAGGCTGTTGATGCCATCCCCCTACTCTCTGTACTCACCTGCTTGCAGACTGCCGCACGCAGGCACAAGGGAAGGTGTTACAGGCACTAGAACTACTTGGCCTGGCAAAAAATTGGCTTTAAAACCTCTCAAAAAATCTCATCTGCAGGGAAAATGGGGGGTGAAACCACTGGTTGTGTCTGAAAGGTCTGGCTGACCCATGTATGGATTGGGGAGGACCCATGAATACCTTGGGAGGATGGTTTGCAGGGAAAAAAGATATTAAAAAGAAAAGATGATGGAAATAAGAAGAGAGGGGGATTTTTTTTTTCCACCCCTTTAGAGTCAAAGGTTTCTGGTCTCAGAGCTTTCCCTGCTGTGTCGTTACAGGAAACGCCTGTGAGAAATTTCCCCCAACACAGAACATTTCCCTGCATCAAGAAGGGATTTTTTTCCCCCCTTCCCTTTCCTTTCCATACATCATTTACAACATACTGCAGCGATTTACCAAAGTCAATTTAACTCCCTAACACAAAAACAAGAGAAACAGCTACAGCTGCGTTTATTCTCCATTTCTCTGAAAGGCAAGCAAGCATCTCAGGCTTTGCACCTCCCAACCCTGCCCGGAGCTACCTTCCCCACTACAGGCAAAAGGGAGCAGCTCCTCAGCTGCAGCCCTGCTGACCCACAGCCGAGGATCCCATCTCGGAGACTTCGCTGCTGTTAGAGAGCTCTGCCCACCCTCCTTAAACCCGTGCTCCAACGCAGCGCTTCCTGGAGCCCACTGAGTCATGCAACATGTCTGAATTAATACATTTAGATCTGCTTTACTCAGCAAGGCATGCCACTTTCACTGAAGGCAGGTAGCTCATCAATCGATGTAAAAATGATAAAAAACCCTGTACTGCTCTGTATGTGGGCCATCTTGAATCCAGTGAGACTGGGTGAATGCAAGCTAAACCCACTCACATGCATCCCAGCACTGCTCCTGGGGTGAAAATTAGGCAAGCCAGAGTTGAGACCAGCTTTTAGCTCAATATGTTGTTCTTTATCCTCATCCTAACTGCCATATAGGAAAACAAAGAGAAAACAAAATGAGGGGAAAGAGCTGCTGTTTTCAAAGCTGACCCAAACATCAGACATCTTCAGTTCTCTACAGCCCAGCGGAAAAGCAGAGGTGCTTCCTGGGGTGCTGTGCCCCTGGCCACCATAGAAAATCATGGTGTTGCTCAACTGCTTTGCAAATTTGTCTCAAGGCTTCCAAACGAGTAGCCAAGCCAGCACAAATTAGACATTAAAAAAAAAAGTATATATATACATGCATGCAGCTAGGCAGTAGTATTGACCAACCAAGACTTCCTCCAGTACCTCGGCATACTGGTTGGATCCCCACAGGATCCCACCACCAGTCACTCTCGGGCCCAGCCAGACCCCGTGGGCAAGCCACTGAATTTCTTCTCACAGAAAGAAATTCATAAAAGTCAATTTTTTTTCTGAGAAAAAAGTCAGTTTTGACACAATTTTCATTTAGAGAACTTCTTTCCCTTTTGCAAGGGAAAAGTGCTTTAAAATGTCAAAACATTTGATTTATTTATTTATTTATTTGGAGCAAAATGACATTTCACTTGGAAATGTCAGTTAATTTTTAGCTTTGAAAGTTTTACAAGATGAAGCAGTCAAACTGATTTTTCTGACAATACCAAGATACTGTCAATGAGTCTGGCTGGAAAATGTTTTTGGAGGGAAGTGCAGAGTTTGAAGAGAGAGAAGGGGAAAAAAGAAAAAAAAAAAATCAGTGCTATTCCAAACCTTTAAAACAACAATAGAGAACAAAAAAGTAATTTGAATTCTCAGAAAGCAAAGGAGAAAATTGCCAGCTCAACTGTGCTTTATGCCACGTTGGTATTTACAAGTTTTACTTGCAGCAATTAAACTTCCTGAATGGATTTTGGTGATTGCTAGCTCAGAATAGAAAGTCTAATGCCGCTCCTCCAACTCTCTTTGGCTTCTTAATCCAAGGAGAGGCAGGAAGAAAGCAGTCGCTGGAGGAGGAGGTTCATGGAAAAAAAAGGCTCCTGGCTCATTGCCTTTCCACCACCAGATCTTCTGGAGGTGTCGAGACTCCCACGTGCCAACACGGACAACGGAGGCAGATGTTTTTGTCACCTTACTGCCAGTTTAGTTAACAACCTCCCATCTATCGGGGCCGATGAGCCAGAAAAGTTGATGGCAATTTAATGAGCATATGAACTGTTGCTGATCCATACATCTCTCGTGGTTAAATACGAGGGAAAAGACCTTAGCTTTAGCATGGAGTCAGCAAAGAGTTTGAAGAGGAAGGATGGAGAAGACCTTCACCTCTCCAGGTCACTTGCCCACCTCTTTGCAGACATCAGTGAGAAGTGAAGCCCTTCCATGCCTGTGGACCATTTTGCTAGCCAACGGTGTTTAAGATGAGCACGTGGCTTCCCTTTGCAGCAAGACTATTCATGAAGTTCAGAGTAATGTGCTACCTCCTCCACAAAGAGATCACTGATTGATAATTATTTACTACCAACTTCTTTTTTGGGTGATAGAACCAAGGCCTGGGAAGAGCAAGGTCTTGGCCCATGGTGATGGGGATGACCAACTCCATGGGCAGCTCCATGTCACCTCCTGATGTCCAACCTTTGCAACACCCCAAGAAACAAGTCCAGAGAGTTGGACAGACTTCTGTGAGCAAAATCACTCTTGCAAACAAGCTTTGTGATTCAGCAAAGCACTTAACTTGCATGTTCTTAATTCCCATTGATTTCAAGCACTGAATGGCTTTGCTTAAGTACTTGCTGAAGAACACTTTTGCCAGAGCAGGTCCTTTTAAGAGCACTGGCAATGACCCTAAGTGCATCATAACATTGACACACGCGCGCAGGAATGAGATAATGCTGTAAACCTTGACCCAGGGTAAAAGCCAAGCAAAGCTTGCAGTGCTCACTGCCTACAGCTGCTCTCCAGTATCCTCAATTGCAATCCTGACAGCCCCAAAAGCCACACATAATAATCGCCTGCTAGAAATTTAAAGCCGGCAAGCTTTGGCAATGAATAAGCGTTCCAAAACAGTAAATTAATAAATTCCCCTGGATCCATAATAGATACATCTTTGTTCAGCCATGGAGCTTTGATATAAATTGTAGCTTTTTAGGACTGCACTGTCAGAAGTGTAATATATCACCCAAGAGTGGATCTGAGTTCAAAAGTACATATAATAATATAATTAAGATAGCTTGACAAGAATGTATTTTAAAAGTATAAAATACCTGCAGGTATAATGGCTTCATAAAGTCTGTCAGATTTACTTCTGCTGTGAAGAAATTTAAAATGTTTTACTCTAATGCAATGCAAATTAAGCCAAGGATATTCATATAACACAGTGCCTAAAAAAAAAAATTAGATGGAGAGAGAAAAGAATAAGAAGTCAAGAGCAGACCAAACAAGGTATTTAGCTTTCCGGGAAACTTGGTTGCTCGGTGTATCAACCAAGACCGAACAGGCCAATATCTAATGCATCACTTTCCCACTGACTGTGGCTAGGCAAAGCAAACTGATGAGCCTCCTTACAGGTTTTTCTTATTATCCCAGATTCCTCACCTCACATACAGCAGTGATGTGTTTTATATAATCATTTGCAGGTGGAAAGTGATTTTCCTTTTTTTTTTTTTCTTCTTCCCTTGCTGCACTGAAAGCTTTAAAAAATGGAAATGGGTAAGTGAGAGCGTACAGAAGATGGAAACTGAATCCAACCTTGCAAAAGTTTCCATACTTTCTTCTTTGGGCATCTCCTTTAGAGTGGCAGGTTGGGGCTCAGGCTCGGACACCCTTCAGGTCATCGCACACAGACCCCTGCAGACAGCCCCTGCCCCAAGCAACTTACAAGCAGAGTAAATATTTTGCTAGTTTCCAGGAAGAAAAGCCATTAAGAAATCAATACCAGAATACTAATAAAATACTTTTCACTTCTCAATTTACTTGCCTCCAATGGTTGTGTTCGCGATTTAACTCCAACAGCTCTGCTGAGATGCACAAATACCTCAGGTATCACAGTCAGGGGAGTGACTTCCCTCCCTCCCCCCCACCGCCTTGCTTTTCATGTTGGTTTTTTTTTTAGCATTTTATTCAATACAGGCAACACGAACTACTATAACCTGCTTTCTATCAGAGAGGTAATGTGTGAAAAGGCTACCACGTACAGCACCATGGAACTTGGCTTCTCTCTTCCTTGATCAACTTGCTTTTGTGCCTCAGTTTCCCCACCCATACAACAGCCACTTCCCTCCTCACAGAACCTTGGTGAGGTCTAGTCAAGAAAGTACCCAACAGCTTGGCAGGAGCCTTGTTCTCCCCATGCAACAAAATTCCTTTGCTGGGGTTTTCATTCATTTTCCCATCTCAAAGAAAAAAAAAAATCTTTTTAAGCCTTAATATAATGCTTGGGGGCATCTGGGGTTGTTTTATTGTTACTTTCATTCTCTTACTGAAAACAGACTTACATTCAGTAACCAATTCCAAGAGGTGGGTTTTAAGAACGCAAGACATTAAATATTAAGAAACTCACGAGCAACAGCAACACCTACAAGCATGAAACAGCCCCACTTTTACCAATACCTGCACAAAGTTGAGCCTAAATGTTTTTCTAAAGCTGGGAAGAAAGTCCAGCAACGTGGAAGCGAGCCAGGCACCCAGCATAAAAAGCCAACAGCCCCAGCACTGGACCAGCTCTCTTCGCCATCCTGTTTTACCCCCATCTTGCCCCCCCTTGCCCCCCACCGTCCGCCAGAGCCTGAAGCGCAAAAGCAGCTTCAAGAGCCAGGGAGGGAGCGGGCTCATCCCTGCGACAGGTGGCAAAGTGCTCGGTTGCAATTGCTGCTGTTAAGTCGCAAAAAAACAAAGATG
Source organism: Phaethon lepturus (assembly GCF_000687285.1). Lineage (NCBI taxonomy): Eukaryota > Metazoa > Chordata > Aves > Phaethontiformes > Phaethontidae > Phaethon > Phaethon lepturus. Next base: position 41,866 of record NW_010529754.1, read on the forward strand.
TCAAGAGTCTATGGGGAGAGCTGGGAGGACGCAAATCAAGATACATTTCCCAGAGTCTATGCCAGGTGGAAAAGGAAAGTGTGAGCTGATTAAATCTGTGCTCGCGTCAGATGGGGAGAGGGCTCCTTCCATCTGTTAGCTCACCAGTGAATCCCTTGGCTGGTATCACCGAGTTATCTCACTCTGGCAGCCACAGGTTAGCAGAGACCGTCGTGGAGACGCGTGTTGGGGGAGGTGTGCCCGTGTCTGGACGCGTGTATTTGTGCATAGCCGCCTCCTCTGCCCAAACAGCTCTTATCTAGTACAGTCAGGAATGGAGGGAGAGAAAAGCATTCTGATCTCAGCTCAGGGTGCTGAGATCCCTGGATCCCTCTGCTCCAGCTGGCCACAGGATGATTTCTTGCCTGCATTGTGCAAGCCATGCCTAGGTCAGTCTTTCCCATTTTGAAATCCTGGGTCCTTCCTTTCATGCAGCAAGAGTTTCCATTTCCATCCACACAGGGATGCTTCCCTCCCCACTGCACGGTGGTTCAATACAGGTCTGTGTGCTGTTGAAAACGTTTTTGCGGGATAAGGAGCACTGCATTTCTCCCCTCTGTGGGCTTTGGAAGGCAATATACCTCCTGGCACCGCAGAGGGAGTCCCATAAAGCCAGCCAGTGCAGGAGACAAAGCAAATAACCATGACAGCAATATAATTTTCCCCTTATCTGTGCCCACCTCTGAAATCACTGGCAACAAGAGCAGAGAGACAGCAGCCCTGGCAGGAGTAGGTGCAAGGACCATGCTTCAGGCCCTCCAAGCTTGCTGGTTTCCAGCACATCCCTCTAACTCCAGCTGGGGTTATCGTCTGCCCTCTCTAGACAGACCTGCAAACACAGCCTGCAGTTGGCTGCATTTCTGGTGGGGTACCCATGAGTTTCTCCAAAAGGACTACCTACCCTGCAGGTTACTGGAGCTGGTCCAGCACCACCTCAGCTGTGCACGCCAGGCTACGCTCCATCCTTTCACTGACTTTCTCAGCCTTACAGCTATCCGAGGTAGCTTTGTTTTTTTTAATCAGATAATTACGATGCTCCGAAAGTCAATGCTTTATCACCAGACTAAAAATACTCTCTGCATCTGAGGGTCTTTTCTGCTGAAGGCTCAGTCTGACAGTGCTTTCTATGAGGGTTAATGCTAAAAAAAAAAATGCTTTCCTCTATTTCAGCTTTTATTAGCAATCCATTCTCATTAAGCCAAACACATTTGTCTTCATAACGTGTACTTCACAATTACAATATCAAAGGCTTTGTATCTACATAATAAAAATGATCTATAGAATAATACAAGGGGAAAACATCATAACATAATGTTGTTATTAATGAATCCAATGGGACGTCGGAGAGAGATATTCCCATGGGGCAACTCCATGCCCTTCACTATGAGTTATTATAAAGCATGGTAGGATTTGAGATTGGCACCAAGAGGGAAGGAAGGGCAGATGGAAATGAAAATAAACCAATAGTTCCCCCAGTGACAGACGGAAAGCGGTGCATGCAGGAGCAGCATCTCCGGAGGGCTGTCTTAAGCAATGCTATGTCTAACACACCTGAGGTGCGCTAGTCCAGAAGAAGCACCAGACTTCTCTGCTAGTCCTCTGGATAAACCAGGGCAGGGAGACACTCCTCGTCACTGCAAAAGAGTTTGGTGGTCTGCAGAAGCTCCGGTTCACACTGGGCCACTGCTTGATGGACACACTTTAGGGGGTAGAAATCTGAAATACAGGAAGACGGGCTGGCCGAGCCCCTCTGCCCAGGTCAGCGCTGGGCATAACAAGGGTTGCTCTCATGGAGCCAACTGCAGAGGCAGGGCAAAAGCTTTTCAACACCCGACTGCTTTAATTCTTTTGTGTCTCCCAGACAGGATTCAGCAGAGTACTAGTGGGCTGATTAAGCTACATTGCGCAAGATTACAAAGAACACGGTTAAATAGAAAGGGGAGGTTCCCACAGCCAGCAAGGACGTTTTGGTCCACAGAAGTGGGGGAGGAGGAAACAATCCTAAGCAAGGAGCCAGGAAGGCAGAGCTCATCTGCAGCAAATAGGGAGAAGCTGCAGAGATTCAGAGCAAGGAAGAGGGATGACACTCCAGAGGCACATAGCAAGCAAAAATAATGATAACAGCAATATTATTAATAATATTATTATTAATAACAATAACAGCAATTGGGAAAAAAGAAAAAAAAACACAGAATAAGATTTAATTCAAAATTTGTGCTATTTGCCCAAACCTCTGCAGTTGCAAGTGCCCGAGGTGGGAGCACAAGAGCAAGATTGTCCTCCCTTGTCTGACCGAGTCTTGACAGCCACTTGGCTCAAATTTCGCGGAGCCAAACAAACAACAAAAAGAGCTAAGCCTCTGAGCCAAAGTTTGTCATTTAGTGTATGTGGTCCCATTTGTTTTCCACCAAACCGAGAAGGCAGATTTTATATAAAAGGGCGTAGTATTGACTATCATTGGCAGCTTCTCACAAAATCTAGGAGCTTAACCAAGATACATCATTGTCTACATCTAGCTGTATTGAGAGAGGTTCTATTTTTTTTTTTTTTAAGGTATCAAAAAGAATTGTGCTCACAAATGCAAAAAACCCCAACAACCCAACCCTATCAACATTTCAGAAATAGTCCCAACTGGAAAATTCTTCTCAATAATTTTGACATGCTACATGTCAGGGTTTCCCCCCCCCTTCTTCAAAAAGACCAACACAAACAGCATTTGAAAACAGCCGTTTCAAACTGAGAACTGGAATTTTGGATGTCAACGATGTCAAACTGCAGCAACCCAGTGCTTACAAAAAAGCCTTGCCTCGTGACAAGAGGGAACTGACTTTTGCCTACAAGGTGTTTGTACAGGGAAGTGGCAAGTGTCTACCAGCTCTCGTGCATGGGCAAAGCGAAGCGTGTTGCCCATCCCTCCCAGGCAAGGGAGAAACTCAGCAACCAAACTCCCCACTCGGGAACCATGCTCTGCGAGCTGCCTGCTTTTTCACAATATTAATTTTATTGAAAAAGGAAATTTATATAAATAGTCCTCCCTCACAAATTCTGTTTATAATCTAGGTGAATAACTATTGCTTTAGGAGGGCAGATCTGCTGAATCCTTTATTTCTGAAAAACGTATTAGAAAACCTTCTCCTTATAAGAAAAAATGAAAAAAACAAAATCAATAGAGTATGAAAGAGCATGAAAAATGCATTTTAAACCTTTTTTTTTTTTTTGGTCCAATGTTGCTTTCCTGTAAAGCTTCTGCAGAAACACACATTTAAATGTAAATATCCTGAAAGTAAATGGGTAAGGGCTGAAAAGATAAATAGGAATACTGAGCCACTTGCAATGGCTCCTTGGGATAAGTAATGCAATAAACCCCGTGATAGGGGAGGACGGCGCATGGAACGTCCCCCCTTCGGTGTTCATACGGGACCGTGGATGCCTTCCTGCTCAAAGCCCCTTGGAAGCCCATGGCCAGGGCCTGATTCTGCCCAAATGCCTCAGCTCCTCATGGCTATGAAGCTGCATGTTATGGGGACAACAATGCGACAGCTTCTGGACAAAGCAGCCTGGCTCTTTGCTCACGGCATCCATCGGGATGGAAAAGATTAAGATCCAGGGAGTCGTTCCCCACAAAAGGCAAGAAAGCAGAAGGTTAAACGCAACGCCAGAAAGACTCCTCTGTGCCATCATCGCTTAACTTCACTCGCCCAGACAGTTTCTGACCTTCGACAGAGCAGGCGCTGACCTGCATTACCTCCCCGCCAGCCGCTGCAAAACCCACAGGACCAACCCAGCGCTGCCCTACGCCTCCCCATGGCAGTATGTGGTCCCTGAGCATCGCCCAGGGCTGCTCCTCCAGCTTTTCTGGCTGTCACTGGCAGCAAGTCGAGGGAATTAACCTATCCTAGACTGCACTAAAGGTATAATACCAGATCTAATTTCATAGATACTGTATATAGGCCACAAGCCTATAATCATAATAATACAGATGTTGGATACAGATGTTTCAGGCACAAGCCTGGGTGCATCCTGTTAGAGTATTTATTCAGTCTAGTGCTAAAGCTGAGCTAATACCAATCTCCTTAGAGGATTAATAGACACTAACATTGCATTATCAAACCATTAAACACACTTGGAAGCGCGCGCCATTCTGTCCGTCTTTAATGCTTCTTATTAGAACAGTCATCCTCCCAACAAGGTCAGCGATGCTGATCTCCCCGGCCAGCACGTGGGGCAGCACTGTTGCCTGAAGCATGCAACAAGCTTCTCCTCCCAAGCAGGACCCCACACACCTCTTGTCATCCACCACTTGCTGGCATCTCCTGGAGAAAGGCTCCTCCCGGGGGGCATGGGTTTTGGGGAACCCAACCCCAAGAGGGGCCAGCTTGCTTCAGTATGGTCAGGCACCTCTGTTAGAGCATGTACCAGTCCTGGGGAAAAAAAAAGGGAATTGTTTTGGGGCAAAAGCCACTGTGCTCGGGTGGTGGCAGCTGTAAGGTTGGCACAATTCCCATCCTACATATCAGTGATGGGCTCAGACCTCCTTGAACACAGGCTGGACAACGATGAAAAGCTTTAGACATCATTCCCTTTACTTCTCCAGAAGAAAGCAGAGAAAATTTGTTCCTGCGGAAGGAAGAGGGATGTTCTCCTTTGGGAACAGAAGCCCTGATGAAAGGCAGAGGACAGAAGATGGGAAGAAATGACTGTTACGGCCATTCCTCACTCATTTTGCTTACTGCTATAGTAAGACAGAAAAGGCATCTCAAAGGATTTATTTATAAAGCTCCTCTCATGAACAACCCTGAGGATTACTCTGCTCTCCAGAAGAGGCATTAGACCAAGCACTTTGCAATGCATGTGACCCAGCATCTCCTCCAGCAAGCTGCAGACAACAAAGAAAGCTTGCAATGCAAGAATTAAAGTGCGCAGACAAAATATTCAACATGTTGCCCGCTGGTATGAAATACAAGGTTTAAGTACATTGCCCCACCAGAACTAGGGACAAGAACTTAAAACTTGTAGTTCTAGAGTCCAGATGAGCACTGTTTGAACTAAGGGAATAAAATCCCATCATCCAGCAGTAGAAACAGGCTTGTGTTATTATCCAAGCTACCCAGCACGGAGCGATTTGACTTGGCCAGCACGGAGCGTCTTAAATAAAATAACCTGAAAACGCTCCATGGCTAGCAATTGTCCGATTGACCACTTTCGTCTGCTTTATCGTCATATACTTTCTTCCTTTCTACCTTTCATTTAGGTCTTTCGGTGTCTATCTGGCAAGATTTATTGACTGAACATCAATGAGGTTTTCTCTTCCTTACTTGGCTCCGGGGGGGGAGGGGGGGGGGAACCTTGGAATTATTTGTATTCTTCCACATAATACCTTTCAGAGACACATCAGAAAAGTCCTTTACAATTGAGGAAATAGCCAATATTTTAGAATCTGCAGCGAGGCGCTTCAGCTAGGCTCACTTTATTGTAAAATTAGATGTCATTGTGAGAAGTACTGATATAAATATAAGTGCAAAAGGGCCCTTCTGCTAATGCAGAAACCAATGTAACAATGCGCTATTTCTCCCAGTCGTCAAAAACTTACCTTGATAGCTTAGCCCATATAATACACAGCATATTTACATCAAGCATTAAATAACTATTATGCAAAGAGTACCACACTCTAATATCCAAGCATATTTATGGAAAGGTAAATTATATCGCCAAGTTTATTTTATCCCAAGAAAGCCCGTGGGGAAAAGATATTGTGCATCTTAAAAGGTAAATGTAAACTCTTCAACAGAAAGGAGCCTTTACTGGAAGCAGCACATAGTACCTGGGTAAATCTTGGAGCAATTACACAGCAAAGTTTTCTTTGATGAGGCAGAGATGTGATGACATGTAATTACTTTTTCAATGCTGCACTGTGTGTTTATCAAAATGTTAATGCAAGCATAATAACAGGCTGTATGTTTGTGCCGAGAATGTCAGAGCCTCCAGATGTCAATCACATCTGAAAATAAAATTGCAAATAAGCAGGAAGGCTTGATGGCACAACTGACAGCCCGATACTCAGGCGGCTGACAAGCACGCAGCTTCCCTCTCCCTTGGTGCTTTGTCACTGTAATGCACCTAATAGAACGGATATTTCTTTTATTAACCCAGATGGAATAGGCTGGCACTAAAATGAAATAAACCATGCATATCCATGTACAGAGGGAGCCTGTTAATAAGCACTTCTGTAGGCAAAGTTTGATGGACTTCTAATTTCCCCTTGGCCCTCTCATTCTGCGCAGACCACAAGAGATGCTACCAGGCTTCTGCTGCTGCAAAAACTAGCCGAAGCACCTGCATTCCCATGCGAGGACCGGAGCCTGGCCGAAGAGCCCACAGCACACCAGGAGACAATGGCACCCACAGCTACATGAGGCACTGCAGGCACCAACTCCAAGACACAACACATCCACTTTTTTTTTTTTTTTAAATTCTGATCTTAGCTCCTACCAAAAAGACCTTTTTTTCTTCCCATAAGAATTAAAAAATATAACACAACTGGAATGCTTTTACTGGTTACATGGGGCAACACCTGGACTTCCATTTCATGCACTCAATACCACGCCAGGTGCCAAAGCACATGCTGGAAGGACGTACGGGGAGAGCCAAGCACTCCTTCGGAGCCTAACCAGCAAAATTATCAACGGGGTAAGCGGACAGAGAGCTCTCTGAAAGCACATGCTAATAAAGCAAGCAGAGACAAGGACAAAATTGGAAGAACACTACCTGGCCTTCACAAAGCCTGGGGAAAACGGTAATCTTGGAAAGCGTAACGGCAGCATTTGGGTCCCAACATCTTGAAGGAAGTAAGCATCTTAGAAATACAGCTGACAGTTGCTTGGCAACTGCAGTTACAAAAAGATTTTCAAAGTAAGCAGTAGGCTGAGGCCAGCGTATGGGAAGTTTAGCATCACAAGCAGTCAATAATCCCAGGTTTGCTTCTGATAAGAGGAGCGAGAGAGGAATTTCTAACAAACCCTTTCTCCTAAATACTGCAGATGCCTTGCGTGGATCCACACAAGGCTGTTTGATCAGAAGCAAGAGGAAAGTGATGTTGGGACAAGGCAGCAGTCAGTACGTCATCTCTCTTTCCAGGAGGTCAAGATCTTGTTTAGAATGAGACTCCAAAGAAGAGGGTATTTACTCTGCAAACATGCAGCCATGCAAGAAAAAAATTCACCCTCCCAGCCTGCTCACCTACCTGTCTTCAGCTCAAATACATTCAAGAGTTTCAGATATCAAGGCTTTGTGCATCACTATGATGATGAATAAAAGCATTGTTTCAAGAGCAGGAGGCTTCACAAGAGCAGGCAGCTAAACACCACACACAGAAGAGACTTCCTTTGTATTGCTGGAGTTGTCCAGGCAATTCATCCACTATTTGCCCCTCTCCATCTTTCCAGGTCATTACTGCCAATGAGTTGGTATACGATGATGGTGCATTCTGTACAAACTTCCGCCACATGGGTCGTGTGCACTTGACTTCATCTGCATCTTTGGATAACTGCTTGCTGTCCAGGTCATCATAAATCACCTCCAGCATGGCTAATTTCCTCAGGTCCTAGATACCTCTCTCCAGGGTGTTCCACTTGCCCGGGTGACATATAACATCCTCCTTGAAGGGATAACTTTCCTTCACGCCAGACAGGAGTCGCCTCCAGAGACTGAGGGCTCGTGCTCCTTTTCCAATGCCGCCTTCCCTAGACAGGGATCCCAGCTGCTTGGCTTCCCTGCCGTCTAATTCCAGGCTACTGGGCCCATTATCCCAGCTTTGGAGCAGCCAGGTGACAATGTGCTCACCTGGACAACAGCTAAAATCTTTTCACGTATCTCACAGCTCACTCAGGGATAAGGATCGGGTGGTTACTGCCTTGTTTATGAGCTCTGCCTCTTCCTTCTCCTCTTCTCGTGATGGCCCTGCTTCAGAGTAGCCTTCCTCATCCGCTTCTTCCTCCTTCCCCTTAAGTAGGGGTTTCTTCCCTTACTAAACAAGCTGACTTTCACATCCAGTGTCATGTGTATAGGGGCAACTGGTACCGGCATGGGTTGGTTCTCTGGTTCAGCTGCAGTGCCCATTGCTGGGGTTGGAGTAGCCTGTCGTTTTGTCATCAGATCCAGGGACCTTCTCTTCCCCTTGAGGGTACTGAATAGTGTTGAACAGGGCTCGGTAGGCATGGGCCAGGCCCCAGCACATTGCAGCGATTTGCTTCTCGAGTTGCCAGGGTGACAGCATACTTTTCCCAAATATTTTACTAGTTTTTCATGATTCCACACTTGTTCAGGGGTGAAGTTCCAAAATATTGGAGGTGCCCACTGTCCTAGGTACTTGCCCATACTATCCCACACACCCTCCCACTCACAACTACCCAGCCTTGAGGCAGATCTCTGGGTGGATCTCTTAAATAGTTGTTTAACCTTAAACAAGAGCCGAAACACATTCAGGAGACATAGCAATAGGAACATGCTGGTTTGAGCATCCCAAGGATATTCAAAATTCTCAAGATTTATTGTAACTTGCCTGGATGAGAAGCGGAAAGTTAAGGAACATAGGAAAGTGTCCCCCGTTGTCTCCCGCATAGCTTGGTTCTCCAAGAAAAGGTAGAGTGTAAATATTAATAGTTTTCAAGAGATGGCTCCCGAAGAATGGAGATGATGGCAATGCTGAGTACAAATACCAGATTAGTCTCACGACCAGTAGTTTTATCATATCATAAGCCAGCGTTACACAGAACAGCAAAGTGATAACCTTAATCCAGCCCCCAGAGATGATAAACAGTACAATGAGGAACATATACTGCAAGTAAGGTGTTGCGGAACACACTGCCAAGAACAAGCACAACAACTCTGACAGCAAATAAATCAACATTGTGACCAGCAACTATCAAACTAATATAATGAATACTTATAACAAATTTGTTTTAACACACTCTGGTCAGATCTATCATTATCTCAACCCTTCAAGCCCCACGCTGTACACCAAAAAGGACTACGGTGGTTTAACCCGGCAGGCAGCTAAACACCACACAGCCATTTGCTCACTCCCCTCCCCAGTGGGATGGGGGACAGAATCAGAAAAAAAGGTAAAACTCATGCATTGAGATAAAGACAATTTAATATGACAGAAGAGGAAGGGAAAATAATAATAATGATAAAAGAATATACAAAACAAGTGATGCACAATGCAATTATTCACCACCTGCTGACCGATGCCCAGCCAGTCCCCAAGCAGCAGCCACTACCCCCCAGCCAACTCCCCTCAGTTTTGTTGTTCAGCGTGGTGTCGTATGGTATGGAACAACCAGTTTGGGTTGGCTGTCCTGGCTGCGTCCCCTCCCCACTTCTTGCGCACCCCCCAGACTCCTCGCTGGCAGGCAGTACGAGAAGCTGAAAAGTCCTTGACTTAGTGTAAGCACTGGTCTTCAACAACTAAAACATCAGTGCGTTATCAACATTATTCTCATCCTAAATCCAAAATGCAGCACTGTACCAGCTACTAGGAAGAAAATTAACTCTATCCCAGCTGAAACCAGGACAAGGAGGGATGGAATAGTTAGCCGTCAACAGCAAAGTATGCAACCAGCTCTGTAACAAACCTAAACAATACTACGTGAAACCATCAAAACAGCCAACAAGTCTTATGACACTTGAGCAAATATGATACTCAAAAAAAAGGGGGGGGAGGAGAGGGAGGAAATAGCAAAGCTCAAGTATTTTCCATGGCAAGTGGCTTCATCCTCAGCAGAGGAAAAAAGTGAATAACCATTTGTTGAGGGGGAGATGGTGAACTGTGCCACACGCTGATTCCAGGTTGGACAAAGCACTGAAACACTGGTTTCATTTTCCTTCCAGCACAGTGACAAAATTGCTTAGCAGAAAATTATTGCCTTCGGAGGGCTGATGGTGATGCCTGATTGAGCTGATGATGTGGAAATAGCACCTTAGATCAGTATTAAAAATAAAGTGGAATGGAGTAAGGGGGGGGGGGAGGAAAAGCACCTTTTTCTCTCCCCTCACTTGTTTCTCCTCCCCATGCCAAGAATGATTGGCAACAGACCTTCAGCAGACCACTGCACTAATGTCTGGGATATTTAACCTTTATATCTGTCACTTTAGGAGCTGAAAAATGAGTCCTCTTTTTTTTTTTTTACTGGGCTGTTTTTTTTCCCCTCCTCCAAGCTCCTTGGGAGCTGACAGCAAATTGAGTGTCATTTGGACAGTGACATGAAACTTGCAGTGCTGAAAGAAATCACCGGGGCCTTGCGAAGTACGTCATCATCATCATCTTCACCACCACCTTGGGAGCATCTGTTTTAATGTTTGGAATACTGCTTAATTGGCTCCTTGCAGGTTGAGCCTGCAACATGACAGCCTCAATACCCTGACTAAAAATAAAGGATAAAGATTTGTCAAATGAGGTCTTGCAGCCGCCTCAAGGAAGCTGCAGACGCTAAAAGGGATCTAAGATCTGTCTGGCAAGGCACTTCATCTCTCCTTCGCACAAGATCTTGCATTCCTTATAGCAAGGGCCTTACAATGCGAAATGTATTTATATTTTGGTGCTGCTCTCAAAAGCAGGTGTTAGATAATTCAGTAATTAGTATGCACATCTAACTTCATTGCAGCCTCTGTTGATCTCTCAATTATAGTTAGCTGGGTCCTCTGAAGTTTGCAGTAGTTAATTAGAGCATTATTGAACAGGCAGGCTCTGCAGGCGAGCATCACAAGCAGCTGACAACTCGGTCCCACGTAGTCCTTTACTTGAACGCATCCGGCCGGAGATGCACGGGGATCAATTCCGAACCCTATAGCTGCACAGCCCCCATTGCGTCCAGCTACATCCAAACTGCTAAGATGCAAGCTAACTTAAAAAGCTCTGGTTTGCTGCCATTAAATTTTTTGGGAAAAAGAACTTTTAGAACTGAAAAAGTTTCAAAAATAAATCCAAACTCACCAGCACCAATGAGACAAATGGGGAATAAAAACCCACCCTTGTAGCTTTCTGTGCAAAACCTACTGCTGAGTCCCAACAACGCAGGGGAGCATGCAGAGAGTTTAACAGCGGGATGCAATGCAAAAAAAGTTCAAAACACGGATAACATACATCTGAACTGTTTTGTAAGCCTCTGCATACCTTAACACCAATAAATTGTAGCCAGTGGTTTGAAAACAGTTACTGGTAAATAATTGAAGGTGTCATGTCATCTCCAACATCTAAAATCTGTTTTTCCGAAACTCATGATAATCACTAAAGTACAGCTTAGCATTTATCCTATAAATATTAGAGAAGGTGTGTGTGTACATCATTTTAAATTCAGAAGGCAAGCCTCTTAACTGAACTTTAGGGAAATCCATGTGAAGAATACATGAAGCATGGAAAGGGGTTCTATGCAGTAAGATCAAAACCAAGTTGTGGCAGGTTTTTTGTGGGTTTTTTTGTTTGGTTGGTTGGGTTTTTTTCCCCCCAAACACTTCTCTTTGCTCTAACACTGGCTGATTATTTTTACAAGAGCTTCCTGCAGAAGCACGGGCCTTTGGGGACTCAGCAGAAAGTACTGTCCAGGTACAAGGTAAATAAACAGCCTAAAAGGCAGCACCTGCTGGAATCTCTAGGAGATGCCAGAAATTTCATTACAGAGGATTACAGTCTTTGATACTGATGCACAACAGACCGTGAGGACGTACAAACGCCTCCGAGCGAGACCCAGAAAATGCAGAAACCAGCAAAAAGTGCAGAGCTTTGAGGCAGCAAAACTCCCGCAAACCTCGAGAAAATAGTCGACAGGGAGTTTGATGCACATCCCCAGCCAAGCTCTGGGGCTGCTTCCCAAATTACCAGCGTGGCCTTTTGCACCATCGCATGGAGGAAGACTTCTGCGGAAAAGCACCATTACCGCAGACAAAAGGCCCACGTGGCGCATTAGGAGCTCCCACACCTGCTATCATGAGAAAGGACATTTCCAGGTGGCTTTATCACTGACCTCCATATGGAGGTGAGCTCCACGGCAGCCTTTAAGCAGGGCTCAGGGAAAGGCATAAACAAAAAGCCATGTTTTGAAAAATTAAGAAAGCAATTTAGAAGTGGATAATTAGATCTCCTTTTCATGCTGCACTGGGAAAATTAAATTACTTTTTTATGAAGGTGTGTGTATCAGCTCTGAGAGTATTGTGGGGAAAGATTATTTTTCTAATATTCTTTTTCCCTCCCCCCCGCCCCAATTCCCCAGCTCTCTGCTCCTCCTGCATCCAAGGAAGTGGCACTTCTAGCCTTCAGCTGTGGCAGGCGTTCATCTCCAATAATTGCATTTGCTGCATAAATTGCCAGCGACGTGGAAAATAAAATTAGCTTAAAATGAACCCAAATGACAAATCTCAAACAAGTATCAGATGGAAGAACTCATTAATCCTCATTTCAGAATGGGCAAAGCATCGGGGCAGCCAAGCTGGCCCCATGCCCAACAGGAGAATAGGTCCTCTTTGGAGGTAGCGGTGATGGAGCTAAGTGCTCTTCACCTTAGAGGTGGACCAGACTGTCACAGCCATTCAGGTATAGATGAGACCGCAGCCTGTCGAGGCACTGATTTCATCCTGCTTAGCAAAACCCTCCCCACACCACCACCACGGAGAAGGAGCAGGTAAGCAGCTCCACCTTGCGTCACCCGACTCTTCTCAGTAGACAGAAGCTAAGAAACCCATCCAAAGCCCTCCACTGGCAGAGCCGCCCACGCGCTGCTGGAGTCAGCCTGCAACGTAAGACCTGCTAGCATCATACCCAGGTTCCTTCTGCCTGACTCCTGCATCCAGAAACTCCTCAGAGGGAATGCTATATAAGTGATATACAAGATATCTAATATATATAAGATACTATATATTATTAGATGTAAGTGATATATAAGAGGGAATATATATAAGTGATGGGCACTCAGATGCGCTGTGCTCTGCTCTGCTCCTGGCTCCCCATGCAGCACACGCACATTTTTTTGCTACTACCTGCCTTGGACCTGGTTAGGAAGCCCCATGTTGGTCGTCCCCCCCGTGTCCGTTCTCCACGTTGGATTTCTGTGCTGCTTTTGCTGACTTTATTTAATGAGGTTTATTGTTTGCGCTGCATAATTTTCAAAGGCATGTCACCCACTTCAAGATCGCCTTCAGATCTCCAGCTTGGGAAAGGGGGGAGGGTCCTTTGAAGACGCATTCATTAATTCAGTAGCTGGTTTCTGCATTTAACAGCACACGTGTTTGAAGCACACAGAAGCCACCATGGAGACATCTAAGAGGCGTCCCATGATACTGCACATTAGAAGGAGCGATTATAAAACTGCTAGGCCTGCTGTCCTGCCCTGCTTTGTAACTTCTTTCCAGATATCAAAAAAAAGCCTACAATATCAAAATATCACTGTCTGGCTCTGATGATGGCTTCCTAGGACTAGAGACCACAAGGAACAAAGACTTCATTTTTTTTCCAATTTTTCCTAACCCGGTTATTGCAAAAAACTGCAAGCAAAAAAACCTAAAAAACCCACCAAGGCAGCTGTGAAACAAAAGCGTCATGAAGCTGAGAAGGAAAAGTGTTCAGAAGTCAGCAATTCAGGTATGCATAGCCATTTCCAGTAGGACGCTCTTGCGTCTGCAGTTCTTCTTGGTTGCTGTTTGTCGTGGTTTAACCCGAGCCAGGAACAAAGCCCCACCCAGCCGCTCGCTCACCCCGCACTGCTGCTGGGATGGGGGAGAGAATCGGGAGAGTAAAAGGGAGAAAACTCGTGAGATAAAGACAGTTGAATAGGTAAAGCAAAAGCCACACACACAAGCAAAAGCAAAACAAGGAATTCACTCACTGCTTCCCACTGGCAGGCAGGTGCCCAGCCATCTCCAGCAAAGCAGGGCTCTATCACACATAACGGTGACTTGGGAAGACAAAACACTAACTCCAAACGTCCTCCCCTTCCTTCTTCTTCCCCCAGCTTTAGATGCTGAGCATGATGTCATACGGTATGGGATATGCTGGGTCATATGGTCAGCTGGGGTCGGCTGTCCCGGCCATGTCCCCTCCCAGCTTCTTGTGCACCTCCAGCCTACTCACTGGTGGGGTGGTGCGAGAAGCAGAAAAGGCCTTGACTCGATGTCAGCACTGCTCAGCAATAACAAAAACATCCCTGTGTTATGAACACTGTTTTCAGCACAAATCCAAAATGTAGCCCCAGACTAGCTACTATGAAGAAAGTTAACTCTATCCCAGACAAAACCAGCACACTGTTACTAACATGTTCACCGTTGCTTCCCTCAATGTTAGAGCCCTATCAAACCCTTTATTTGTCGTTATGGTAGGGGGAAAAAAAAAAAAATAGTGGTGCATAGCAGCACTACCTTGGTCACACCAACTCTATTTCTGACACCCTTCTGGTTGGGTCTGTCCGCTTAATTCCAAGCTTGCCTCATTTTACTGGACTGTTCACCAGCAAGGCAGGTTGAAATCAAAGTTGTTCTAAAACAGTAATGCATTAACCGTATACATGAAAATACAGCCGTTGCCTACATGGAACACAGCCTCCTGCAGAAATTATTCCTTGGTCAACCTCCCATTTTTTCTTTGCTTGTTCATAGAGAATTCGTACCAAGATCTTCATCCCCCAAGAAGAAAAGTTTTAGCTTTGGGGAGAAGACACACAGGCATTTGGGGATAAAAACCTCAGCATTTCCCCTTACTTAATGTTGGCAGCACAGGAAAAGGCTCCAACCCCACAGCCACAGCCTCGTGCGAGGCTCTTGGACCAGCTTTTTGGCAAGTCCAGCACCACCAGCTACCACCAATACCCCCCCACCAGCTCTCTCTGCTGCTTCTACCTGCGGATTCCAGCACTCTGATTCAGCCTTACGAAGGGCTCTTGGTGAATCCTACGGTCACAACCCACATACGAAAGCCTTCTTTACATTCAGGCAGACAACAAGAGATGCATTAACAAGGTGCCAATGAAAGCAACAAAATTACCGCTACTCATTATCCCAGTAAATTTCTCTTCCTGTTTAAAAATGGGGGCTAGCCTTAGCATTGATGGTACCTGGTATCAATCATGCATTTATTTTTATATACCTCAGCAACATGCAGCAATTAGTAGAGGTAACACTAATTAGATTTTACATTGTAATGCAAGTCCCTCTAAACTTAAGTCATAACATACCTAGCTTCTAATGACTGCAAGGTCATTTTGGTATTCTGCGTAATAGCTTTGATGCTAATGAATACATTTGCTATGCATGGGAACGTCACATGTTTTCCCTGGGTAGTTTTTACCACTTACCAATGGACACTTGGTTTAAATTGCTGCTGAGCGCAACGTGGTCTAGAAGAAGCCACCTAAACACCCCGATTAATTGCGGTGCTTCATAGCTCCCAAGAAAGCAAGACCCCAAGACAAACCTGCTCCGAGGGCAGACGGCATGCTTGTTTGAAGGGATTAGCTTTAGATTAGAATGGCATGAGACTCCAGGAGGCAGAAAACTTGAATTTCCTTTGTGCTTCATAATGGAAAAAGCTGGAAGACAACAGGCTTACAGTCAGCTTAGTGCTGTTCCTGTGTCTTTTCGATCATATATGGCATAATCTCCTAAGGCGACAGCACAGTATCATGCCGTGTCAGGAACCGATGTTTTGTTTCCCTCAGTTTCCCCACCTACTACCACCACCAGAGCTGAATAAATCAGAAAAGGTGTCACTTAGCAAAAGTAAATTCATTTAAAGATTTGAAAACAACATTCACAGGCTTTATAATTAGCTTTTTAATTAATTTCCTACTCTCCCCTAATTACTATGCCAGCAAAGACAAATTCTACCAGCTATAATTGTTTTACTAAAAGCAACTGGATTGTTCCAAGACCGATACCATCCGTATTAAAGGCTGTGGGAATACTGGGAGCTCCAGGCTTGGACCTGTTGATTAGGGAAAACCGCAATGGTCCCCGCACATCTGGGCTCTGATGGGACCCCATTATACCTCCTGCTTTGGAGCATCGAGCATTGCTGCTCGCATTTTACCCAGGAAAAGACACTGCAAGCTGTGTAACACCATTCAACCCAGTACAGACCTCACTTCCAAGGACTCTCCTCAAGCAAAACCAAAAAAATCTGCATCCTGTCTTCAACATATGATGGAAACACCATGGGAAGCATCAAACCAGGAGGGAGGGAGAATGTAAGGAAGTTTTGAATTGCTGGCTGGAGGCTGGGTATGGCAGGCAATAAAATCAGAGTGAACAAATATATCTCATGACATATCTACTGAACTTAGGTTACTCACCAAAAAAACCAAAGAGAAGCCATGCTGTGACTCATTTTACAGGCCCCAAGAATCAATGCCTGCAGTAACTAAAGGACTTTAACATTAGCTGAAAATAGCTACTACCGTTCAAGACTATGCAGCGTTTAGTCTTTAAGCTCTGAGCTTTACTTTCTGCCGGTGTGGCCGGATGGATCATGCCTGGCTGCTGGCCACGTGGGTCAAAAAGTCCATGCTCTGCAAAAGCTGGAAGCATCTCCTTGCATAAAGTCAATGGGCTTGAACTTGCTAAGAGAAATTTGCCAATAAGAGAAAGGAAAACACTCTGAAAGCAGAAAGAAGAAATTCTTCTACCCTGACTACAAGCTCCCTGGGGCAAAGACTGGGCTTTGTGATTTTAAAAGCAATTTAGACAGATTTCCCTACCCATCTTGACAGAAAATCAAGGGCAGGTAGACAGCTAAATCCCTCAGACAGCTTTGTGAATCTCAACCTACATCTTTTAGCGTGACTTAAGCCAAGACTCTGCACATTGCGAGCACCAAAATAATCATGGCAGCGGGATTCTGAAATTCAGATGAAACCTTTTTGCAAGCCACCGACCTGAGGAAGGTTCAGAGGCTGCTCCGCCGCCTGCCACTTGGGTTTGACGCATTGGGGAGAGGGTGCTGCAGTGGATTTGTTGGTTGAGCGAACAGTCTATTCTCATGCTCAGATAATGCAGAAATAAAGTGCATTTGTAACAGACAACAAAAGGATTATCCCCCATTCATTTCAAAGCACCCTTCATTCCACTCAGGGATTACATTTTCCTTTACTTATCTTGCAAATGGTTTTTCATAAGAGCGCGTGGCTTATGGCAAATACCAAAATGTGGTTGGGACAATGAAAGCATGTACTGCAGGAGAGAGATCCCATTCAGCTTACTGCTGTAATCTACTGCCTCAGAAGGACCACTCTTCTAAAGAGCAGAGGCGCCGAGCAGATCAGCTTTGAAACCCATGGCACACTTCAGATTTGGGGGAAGTTTGATACAAGCACATCTTCAGCTTTCACATCTTGTCATTGGAGGAGAACAACAGCGCTTTGCACTTCTGTCAGGTCCATCTGCCTAGAATGTCAAAGCACTTCTGCAAACATGAATCCCATCCACTAGCAAACAAAAATTTAAAAAGCCACGCTTTTTGGCTTGCTGAAAAGTAATAGCTTCATCACGTTTCCATGCCTTGGAAACCCGTGCACCACAGCAAAATTCAAGTGCTTATCACACACAAGAAGCCAAGACAGAGAAGCCCACGAGCCTGGTGCAGCCACCACGCATCCCCTTTCTCCAGTGAAAATAAGCAGGCTAAAGAGGATTAAGCAGGAGCTGGCATGACTCTGCCCCAAGGAAAACCCAACACTTGAACCATCAACACCAGGCTAGAGACCACCAGCAAGAGCTGGTTCCGTCGGGATCAGCAACTCCCATCTCACTGACTCAAAAGCTTGCAATTTTACAGGCTTGCATGAAACAAGTTTGCTTGGTCTCAGCCCAGATGTGAGCAGTGAGGAGTTGGGAACACCAGAGCTGGGCTCTTGCGAGCCACAGGAGCAGGTCAAGGCGGATGCAACTCGCGCGGCTCAGCCCATGGTTACAACTGTCCTGCCTCTTGCTACCTCGCACTAATGCAAAATTCAGTTTCATACAAAAAGAAAATATCCAGGGGATGTAGGGAGCAGGTGGTTTCATGCTGTCTGTAAATCAATGAGTAAGAGAGTTATGATTGATTTGGTGCTGCGGAGGGGACACCTTTCATGGCTCTGAAGAGGCTAAAAAAGATAGTCTCTGCTTACTCCACCTTCGCTTTCCAAGTAAAAATGGAGAAAAAACACAACGCTTACCATTACGTTGCCACTCAGCCAGAAAATAAAGCCCCACCGTTTCTGCCAGTTCCCCAACCCTAGCAGAAAGCATTCAGTTATCTCTCCTGTCCTGCTGTTCCTGATAGGGTAAATTACAGCATCATCCAGGAGCTGTAGGAGCAACCTTGCTCTTCACCACAGCTCCCTGATGATTTATTCCCTGTGGTTACAATCAGTACCCCCAAAAATGCTGGTCTGTATTACCCTGTCCTGAGAGAGATAACAGTGGCATAGGTGTGTAAATAATACTGCATTCTGCTGGAAAATTTTTATTTTCCCAATGATGCAGGTGCTGCTTCTTTTAATAACCAAGGGCAACCAGAGGCAGCACAGAGTAGCATTCGGTGCATGGAAATAAGGAAAAAAAAGTGAGAAAACGTCATGGTGCAGCACACAGCTACACCCAACACTGGCACTGCAAGTTTGTCGCCGCACGCATGCACAGTAGCATCGATCCCAGCAAGCCCTGGCTCTCCAGTGCGGTCCACACAAACCATAATTGGAGGCTGGAGCTGATATACACAATTGGCCCCATTTGCCTTATCATTGATTAGACATTTTGTGCTCTTTGTTTATGTAACTATTTGGTCTTGTATAAGAGCTACGGGGTTGGGTTTTTTCCCCCCTCTTTCTAATGGATTGAAATTTTTAAAGGAAAAAAGAAATCCAGACAATATGACCACACTCTGCAAATCAATGCACCTTGTGGATAATAATACTTGAGATTTATGTAACACTTAATGTTTGCTAAGTGCTTTGGAAAAAATAAATTAACCTTCAGAACTGCATTGAAATAGGTAAGCATCGTTAATACAGCTTTACTGCAGGGAGAAACTGAGTCAATGGGATTCAAATAGCAGAAGAAAAGTACCTGACACGGCTTTAACCACTGGACTGGATTGCCATGAGGCCTCTACATCAACCTCTACAAGTCGCGCACGTTAAAGGTTATGTTACAGATGCCCAGTGACACTTGTTTAAGTCAGGAGACCTAGGATTAAGTCATGCTTAGGAGCAAAATCATGAGAAAACATCCAAAACACTAGAAACCTTGAATGACTCAACATACCCTTGGGTTCTGTCCAACGTTATGGCCTCACTTAAAACCATCCAGGATTAGGACAGGCCAAATGCCAAACCCAGCTTGGTGGACTTAACCCAAGCATTGGAGACAGAAGGAACAACAGAAGTATACCAACACCAAAGGTTGGTATCCTAGGAGGCGTGTTTCTGGGTTCATCAAGTAATGCTTTAAGAGAAACACCAGTTTGCACCTTCAGCAAACGCTGGCAACTCCCCACAGATTGGTGAAGGAGCAGCTGGAACAGCTGTAGCACCCATACATATCCAGACAGATGTTCCACACTACCACACAGCAAAGCCTTGACAGCCTAGAAGGAGGCTGAGCCCTGGGCACAGGAGCCTGCTGCCTCCGTGCACCTTGTAAGCGGGTGCTAAAAGCGATGTGCATATACCAGGCATGGTCCTTTGGAAAACCACCATACCCTGCATTCTTGCACATGGAGCTCATTGTCCCAGGACGGACAACAGGAGAGCACTCCCATATGTAAACAGGAGATCAATGTGCTTTCCAGAAGACAGATTATGTGTGCAGATGTTGGCACTCTTCGGAGCAGTTTCTATTTGAAGGTGAACAGAAGCACGGCACACTTCAGCAAAAGCTCATTTAATTCTCATCATTACCAGGTCTCTAATGTATAATTGATCCTTAGCTCATATGATAACTTAGGCACGAGCAGCTATAGCTCTAAGGGATAGAAGGTCCTGCCTCCACCCAAAAGGGCCCCAGAGAGCAGAAACCAATTCAAGTGAAATGGGAAAGTCACAGCCCAAGATGCAGGACATCTGGAGTTGATACACTTCCCACAGCCCTGGGGCAAAGCCTCTGCTGCTCTTCTCTGCTCCAGCACCCCACAGATTCTGCAGTTAAGTACACTAATGTGAATGAAGGCTTGCATCCCAGTGCTCTGAGGAACCACATTTTGCTCTGAATTGAAAAAGCTTTCCTGGGTTTTGCTCCTCAGCCCCACAATAAAAACCTGCTGCTGCTGAAAGCTGTGCTTGGGTTATGTTTCTGGCCGAACCATGTATACTTTAATCCAAGGCAAGACCTACCCTCGGGTGGAATTAAACCTAAGGCAAGGCTTCTTGTTCTATTTTGAAGCACAAGCACAGTGTAGGCTTTGAACACACCAAAAAATTCAAAGTTGGCTGAGTGTTAATAATAGGAGGTTCAGAGGCTCTCTGCTCTGGTGGTATTGATGGAAATCGTGTCTTCCAGAACCCAACAGCTGTTCCCAACAGTCTTTGCACATAAAACACATCCATGGACAAGTACTCACTATGATTTTTGGCATAGCTGATGAGAACTCTGCGAAGGAGGATTTGTCTGTCACAAGGAAGTCTTTCAGATGGAGGTTGCCAGCTTGCAACTGTTGGCTGACACCGAGAAAACCCAGGATTTTGCTACCCATCCTTGTGGCTTAAAAGTCAGGGTACACCCACAGCAAAGCCACAACACTGTGTAACATGAATGGCTGTAATTTTCTCACTGAAGATGAGCCCACAACTTGCTAATCCTGGAGCAAAGCAGGTCAAGAGAAGGAGGGGGTGGCAAGTGTATCAACCCCAGCACTGTTTGCGCAGCAACAGGAGACATGACACCAAAATGCAATTGGCTCCCACCTCTCCCTAACCTCACCTTCCTTCAAAGGGTTAAAAGAGTAAGCAATTAAACAATGATTTTGCCATAAGTACTGGACATCAGAAGCCTGCTTTTTCCTTTTTTCTTTTTTGTAAGAGGAAGAAAATGGGAAAAAAAGATTTAAGATAATAGCCTTTTTCTCTTCAGAATAAATTAAGCTCAAAGTTAGAGAATCCCATTACTAATGCCTTTTAGCAAAGCCCAGGCATTCTTTTAAAGTCAAACTTTAAAGTATAATGTGCACTGATCTTGTTGAAATCTTTCCTGTAATGATATTTAAGTGATGGCCAAGTATATCAGTGGGTTCAGGAGAAGTATTGATTGCGTATCTTCAAGGGGATGTACCACTGCAGAGAGCTGTGGCAAAGGAAACCCATGCTGCTGATAGAAGACATGCCTTTAAAGCCACACACGCACACAGTTTCTAGTAACTAATTATTCCCAGAGTCATGAGAGAAGAAAAAGGTAAAGAGGAGAAATCAAGGCAAAGGATCCGCCACGAGGAGGGGAATGTGGGACACAGAGCTCCCATCCCTTCTGCGCACCCTTCACTGAATTTAATATTCTTTTCAAATTCTTCTTCCCTTTTTTGAGCCTCCTGCTCTGAAAGCTGACAAAAGCACAATCTTCACATCTGCTCAGGGACACAAAAAAAGGTGGTGCTGGGGGAAGGCTTGAGATTGCTCCCAAGTCTACCTAAAAAAAGCCCACCCCTTATGCGAACCAACACCTGAGAAGTACCATACTGCAGTCAAACCGGCAGGGTGATCTCACCTCACACCAACTCAACAAAATTGGGG
>NW_010529754.1:63672-71284 GCF_000687285.1 Phaethon lepturus
GAAGAGGGCACAGGCTCAGTTGGCTCCTTTAGGCTGCAGGTATTGGCACTTCTACAGAGCACACGTGGGAACTAAGCTGCCGAAATCAGAGCATCACCCTTCCCCATCCAAGTCCCTGAGAGAAGGTGCCACCTTTCACCACAAAGGCTGCAAAAGGCTGGACCTGGAGCCCCGTCCCCTGCCAAGCACCAGAAAGAGATGTTCCCTGCACAGCATCAACCTCCGAGGCATGGGGAATTCACAGCGATGCCTCCAGTGACAGGGGCAGGCTCTCCATCTGCTGCAGCCTCCACAGCTGAACCACTGCCCCAGGGGTGCGGAGAAAGAAAAGCCCCTGTGACTTTCAAGGAGCAGGTTCACAGTAAAGATGGAGAAAATACCCTCTGTTTGTTTGCTCCGCAGTTGCAATCCCCCTTTCTCCACCGAGATGCCAGCCCCTTGCCCTGACAGATTGAGGGGGTCTGCTCCTGTCCCCTACCCAAGCCCACCTTTACACGTTATCAAAAGGGAAAGAAAGCAGGTATTTAAGAGGCAAAAGCAAAAAAAATAAAAAAACACCAAAACAAAACAAAACAAAGAGGGAAACAGCCCACATGGACAGGCAGGCATAGCTGTACAGACTGTAGCGCTTTCCAAACACTACTTCATATGGACATGACCTTGAGCCACACAGGCACCCTCATCCACATCCCCCAGCCTCCCCATGGGCTTGCAAGTTTTGGCCAAAAACTTTCTAACTAATCCCACGTTTTGTAAACAAAAGCATAGCACTGATTTAGTGCTTGTGACACACATAAGCATCAACATACTTGCTGCAAACCTTTGTCCCCTTTGTGCTTTTTTCCCCTGTAATGAAGTTGTTCTTATTTTAAGCAGAGTGCTAGAAGAGGCTAAAGAAAATGCCTGTACATGTGTAGGGGTGAGGTGTAATCAACCATGCTTTTGCAATCAGGTTTGAGCCGTTTAGATGCTACTGCCCTTCCAGAGACGGTGTGATCCTGTCCAACCCACTTCAAAGCTGTTTGCTGCTAAACCAGCAGTTCTTTGGAGCAGCAGCTGAATAATGTAACATGTAAAAGTTATCCCAGCCTAAAACACATACCTTCATTTCTTCCCTCAAATAATTTTCCCACATGGACCATCTGAACACAGGCTTGACCCAAAAACAGAAATTCAAACAGCGCTAAACATTTTTAACCCACCAGCAAGGCGATAAAACATTTCAGTGCAGTCAGGAATTTAGCACCTGCTTGAGCATCCTTCGGTCCCCACAGAGCGCTGCAGAGGAAACACCGAGAGCTGAAAACAAGAGATAACACCTGCAGCTCCTGGACTCTTCTCCAGACAGATTAATTACCACCTTGCTGCCCAACAGTCACATACACAGGCCTTCCCTCCATTTTTTTTTTTTAATGCTTTTGATTTATGGAATTACCATTTAAAAGATACCAAAAGTGTAATGGTCACGTACTGCGCATTTAAAGGGGGGGTAGGGGGAAGTAAGTCTCTTTGGCAATTACCATTCCCCAAGAACTTCAGGCTCTCATATTTTTCTGGTTAACAGTACAGAGATCATAGTTACACATTTATTAAGAAGAGGCCACTTATGTTCAGCTTGGCACAAACATGCTGTCTGTGGTGGTGTTTAATTAGAGATTAAAGCCAAGGAACTGGATAATCAGGCCTGTTAATGAATCAGAAAGCTCAGTAAAGCAAAGAGATGAAGATTTCAGTGGCTTTGCTTTATCTATCTGTACTCCTTCTTCATCATAAAATTGCAGGCTTGGATATGTTGGAGCAGAAAAACACCAAAGCTTTACTTTGCCGTATAGTCCAGGTGACAGCAGAAAGCCTCCACGGCACCCGTGAATATTCAGTTTGCTCCGAGATCCCAAAACAAACAAACAAAACCCATCGGTTATTGCATTGCTTCCAGGGAGCCCCAACAAAGAAAGAGATGTTTAACTTCTGTAGCAGGCTGCCAGCAGGAAGGTACAATATTTAAGGCAAATTTTATTGGTTGGACACTGTATATTGGGTGATACATTTCAAGCCTCATTTGGCACAAAATTGAAATGGTTTAAGTCAACATTCAAGGTAAACGTCTGCATTTTTACAGCCAAAGGCCCCAACTTATTATTATTTGCTTCTGTGCCGTTGGTTAAATCAAGCTTTTGTATATTTACTACATCATCCTAAACTCTAATCAGACTGATTGCTGGCAGGGATATTATGACTGGGAAAATAGGTCTTTCACTAAGGCAATAACAGGGTAACAGACTTTGGTTTGCAAAGTCTTTCATAAATAAGAGGTCATATCTAATAATGTTTGCTTAAAACTTCTTAGCAGAGCTTCTGTTCTCAAATGCAACTGGCTTTTTAGTTTCAGCTTTAACTACACGGGTATACACTGGCGGGTGAGAACAGAAATAATCCCCCTCTCCTAAGCCATCATCTGTTCTAGTACTGAACATGCACAGGGGGATTGGGGGTATTGAGAGAATAAGGAGATGAGAAGGAAGAAAAAGTCAAAGTTTATTCTACAAGGCAACACAGGAAAAGTTCATCACCCAAAGCCTCAGTGCTGGCAGCACCCACCCCTTGCCACCCATCTCCAGCTACGTCCCCACTTAGAAAGCACATGCATATATGTGTGTATGCAGAACACCTCCAATCTCATCATCCTATCTTCCTTCTTCTCCAGAGGTAAAGCCACTATGACGACCCAAGCTGGTGTGGATGCATGGAGCACTGCTCACTCCCAAGGGAATGGAAACAGGTAAGCAATTTTGGGCACTACCCAGATTTGGACACTACCACTCCCTACTGCAATCAAAGCCTTAATGCAGCGACCATGCAGAGGTGGATGAACGGCTACTGTCTGCAGGAAGAGGCCAGGTGGGCTTTCTAGACCATCCTTCAGCCTCTGAATTCAACAGTGATATAGTTAATTAGTCCAGCAAGCACCTCTGCGAGGGATACTCAACTCTTGCATGAGACAGGAGGTATTACAGGGAATTAGGCTACACACTTAATGGGTATATGGCCAGACAGCCCTATCAAACAAACCACCGCCAGAAAGCTGAGAGGGGATCTTGGATTTAGAAACACACCCATGACAAACTGAAATGGAGGTAGAGCACAAGGGCCATCACCCAAAGCTTTTATTATCCAAAAGAATACACGACTAGAGTGACACCTATGAATTACCCTTTGGCATAAAGACTTGAGATGGAGCTGACCTGACTTGCTAAGTCTTATGGCAAGCTCCTGATCGCCAGAGAGGTTAAAAAGAGGTCCTGCTTAATGCTTCACACAGAATCCAGCAACCAACTTACTCACTCAGCAAGCAACCGCTAAAGCGGCAAGCCACAGAGGTGGCAAAGCCCTTCAAAGAAGGTCGTGGCCAGAAACCTGGAGTTGCTTGCAGCAAGCCAAGACACACGAGGATGGATGCTGACTGACTTCTGGGAAAGGGAGAGAAAGGGGCACTGAAGCCGTTTCCTGATGCAAACACATAAATGTCAGTAAGCAGCATGGAGATGAAACAGGCCTGACAGATGGAGCCATCCTGGTTTTTGTTTGTCTCCAAAGTTGTCAGTTCAGGTCTCCAGGTCAGAAATCATTTTATCTGTTAAACCATATGCTTTGTAGAACAAAACGCCTGGCAGACTTCAAGACATATGTATTTTAAGGAGCACAATATCACGCTGAACATCTCTAGACACTTGCTTCCTATTTATTATTACTATACTACAGAAGAGGCTTTTCTGTGGTATATACAGAGGCTGTAGCCTGCGAATCACCATGAGAAAGAAACCCACCAGTTCACCCCACTCTAACTTAATCATTTATGAACATCCTGTTCTAAAAATGCAATACATAAAAAAAAAGCTGCCTTAGCTTTCACAATAAACACCTTTACATGAACAACAGCTTTCGGAAAGAGCAGAATAAATCCATCACATGCCTACTCCAGGATGCCATATCCCACCACATGGATGTCAGGCATTTTTGCAGTCGAGGGTTGTTTGCCTGCAGCAGGAGGCTTGGTTTCACTCGAGATGGCATAACCTCACCTAAACCCCAAGTCAGGAGAGTGTTTTCCAAGCCTCAGCTCTTGGGGGACAAGTCGCTGGGTCTCCATGTTTGCCTGCAGAACGCTTTCTCCAGAAACCCCACTAAACAGACAAAATTTCCTGCTTAGCATGACCATATTAAACATACAGCAGTGCCTGGGCTGGGACAGGAAAACACCTCAACCCTTTTTACTTGGCTTGATGCCCACCCTGCGTACTAACACACACACAGACACATGCACACACCCCCCCCCCCAGTTTATTTGAGGCTGTTGCAAGCCTACAAGTAGCAGCTGTCCAACAGAGTCCACGGGACAAGTTTCCCCTCTCCTAAATACAAATAAATAAAAATAGATGATGGACAGTCTATCAAACCGATTAAGCCAGACACAGAAAAAGCATCCCCAGTAGTCAGGTTCATGGCCATCAACTTGAGTGCTCGGAATAGATGTCCAGGAGAAATCTGTAAGTACTCACTCACTGCCATGCTTCAGGGCCAGGGGTACAAAACACACACAGGATTTGGGGCAGTATAACAGATGCTGTTGAAAGCTGCTTGATGAAGTCATGTTAAACCATCTTTATTTTTCTCCAGCCAATAACACAAAGTCTTTAATCCCAGCTTCTGGACAGCCTAATTAAGCAGTGAGTAGAGAAGGTTGGATTCTTATCTGACAAATAATTAGAGCTTCTCACCCCACCCAGCCCAAACACTATTTCCTTTTCTGACAAGAGAAGACCACTCGGAGCAACACCCAAAGTTATTACAGCTGGAAACCGGGGGCATTTATCATCCTTCGCTGCAAAGACGTGGATTAGGTTTGGCTGTCGATGTGCCTGCGTGGAGGACAAGATCTCGCTGGAGCGGCTGAGGGAGCACAGAGGGGCAACGGCTGCTTTGCATGCATTTGAGCCTTGGTGACAGAAAGCTGCAGAGGCAGGTTTTCAATAGGGGTGATCAATTTCCTACCATTTTCTGCTGAAAACCGGGCCTTGACTGAAAAGCAGGCTTTTCACTA
The DNA here is from genome assembly GCF_000687285.1 of Phaethon lepturus. Taxonomy (NCBI): domain Eukaryota; kingdom Metazoa; phylum Chordata; class Aves; order Phaethontiformes; family Phaethontidae; genus Phaethon; species Phaethon lepturus. Next base: position 68,771 of record NW_010529754.1, read on the forward strand.
AAGAAAGGGATTGCTTTTTTTCACTCGAAAAAGAATCATCAGAATAAAAACAGTGACAAGTTGGACTTTGTTTTGTCAAAAAGGCAGCAAAACCCTGAACTATTAGCCAGGGAGTGAGATATTTTGATAAGCTGCTATATTTTATCCCCAGGACTCAAAAGCTTTACCTCCTATCCACTACCTCTTACCTTTAGGCTGGCTAAGACACTTGCCCAATATTGTGCCTATATACTTGAAACTAAAGGCAAGAAAAGGCTCAGAGAATGGGGTACTGAATATCACAGTAAAAAAGCAAAAAACCACCAAGATGCCTCAAGCCTGGCTATCTTGTGGGGGGCTGCCGGTGGGGGAGCAAAGCATCTCTCAGGACTGATTTATCAGCAAGCAGATGGGACAGCAAAGGAGATTTTGGAGGCCTGCACAAAATCTGACCCAAAAAGAGAAGACTGCTATGGAAATGGTCTGCACTCCAAAACCACGTAACACTCCTGTACGTCTTGTATTGTATGCAAAGGAAGATGTTGTAGCTCCAAAACCACACAGATATGCCCCAAGAACATCAGCAGCTGGGGGTTTGGCTAAACTATTTCAGTGCCTCTCTGTTATTACACATGCAAACTCCTGTAAAGAAGAAAAACTGTGTTCCCTCCCACCCTGTTTCACCAGCTTCAAACAGGCACTGCAAATAAAACCCTCTTGCTAGCAGTCTCGGTCCTTACCTTTGGCTCTGTCGCTTTTTGCTGCACACCTGTACCCATTTCTAATCCTCACTGGAGAATTTTCCAAGACTGGAAAAGAAACACACCCCTGCAGTTTTCCAAGATTCTTCTTCCTTCTTCCCCAATGGCACTTATTTTTAGTACAAAAAATAGGAAAAAATATGATAAGGCCATTTCAAATTTAATGGTAGATGTGAGATACAATCTCTTTCCTTGTAAGTGAAGCCTTGCAATCCTCAAGAGCTCCCCAGCCAAAAGCTGATGCACAGCACGGCCAGCCCTGATATCGAGCAACAGAACCATCCCCAGCACCCAGCCTGAGGAGTACGACAACAGATCCAACGTGAATCACGTAACTTCCCACTCGCACAGCCACGCTAAGTCTATTAAGCGCCGTTAGAGATGGAAACGCCATTCACAGATGTAAGCACAGACGGTTCCCTGGAGACGCTGGCGCTGGGGCAGCCCTGCCGGAGCATGCGGTCCTGCCTTTGCAGCAGGCGTCCTGCCCCAGGCCGCAGATGGGCTGTATACCCAGCTCATCTTCCCCATCGCAGAGATCACAGCAGAAAGCCTATGCCAGCAGCTCCACCAGCTGAGAGGGGCTGAATGATGACAGAACCCACCCGATGGACTAACAGGGACAGGACTAAGCTCCAGGCAGCCAGCAAGACCTGGGCCCTCTGCCACCGATTTGGCAAAAGGTTTTGAGTTAACAGAAATCTATTAGAACAGATCCATCCAGGAGGCACCATATTTCACTGGCACATGGGGCAAGCAATTTTTGGTCTACTGCACCTGGTACCAGCAATCTGTGGGGCTGGTTTTATGCACCCAAGATTGGGGCTGGCTTTAAGAGCATATTCTTCCCCTCTTTACAGGCTCTGGTGGTGCTGACATAGCTTTAATTAATTACCAGCTTGCCTTTCCCAGGGCATTGACATACCCTCTGAATGGATAGCCTCTTAGGACCAGAAATACTCATTATCGTAATAAAACAATGCAAGCCATCCGTCTCGCAGGCAGTATATCTGCACCTTGTAGAACATCTACAGTAGCACGGATCTGCATTTAGTGGGGCATTTTATCTTGGTGACATCCAAATCTCCTGCCTGCTGAGTTTTCAGATACCAAAGAGAGCAAAGTGCAGAACATCGATTTTTCAAGGCGCAGAGATGCTGCCACTGGCCACACACAGACCATGCAGCACCCAGAAAGCACATCAGCACTTGGGAACAAGCCCTAGTTGAAGGTTTCAATGCCATCTCAAACCTTTTGCCCACAAAACCACGCCTTACAGTAGACCTTAAACCCACGTTACATCTCTGATCCCAAACGAGCTTAATTCTTAGGGCAGAAGGATGGTCTTGTAGTTAAAACCCAAGGCTTGAACACAACTCCTCTGAACTGAAGTCCTACTGAGTCATAGATTCATTCTATGACCTCAGACAAATTATTCTCCATCATTAAAAACGCAATAATGCTACCTTGTATCAAGGGAGCGCAGAGACATTTGTGAGATCCACAGGCACAGAACAGTGATAAAGGAGGATATCAGGACCCTGACAGAGACTTTCACATAGAGATTTTGAATTTGCTCCAGCCTGAAATTCACAGCAGTGCTGCCCCAAACTGACATTTTCAGAGAGCTCAGGTTTTTGAGGGGACACTGGCAAATAAAAAAAGGCAGAGAGGGGACTTGACATAATTTTGCAATTCCGAGCTACATTCAAAAAACATCTTCAGCTCATGAAATGTAAGTATTTTCAACCATCAGCGTTCAGTATTGTGACTT